>NC_142875.1:13195984-13347500 GCF_051225735.1 Oryctolagus cuniculus | reverse complement strand
GACGAGCACCTGCACCAGGAGTGTGATGATGATCCGGATGGACTTCTCCTTGACTTTGGGTTTCAATTTGGATGTCCGGCCGTTCAGGAGACTGTGAATAATGACCAAGTAGCACCCAATCATGATGAACAAGGGGATCAAGAAAAAACAAATCAGTCGCGTGAAGTTCAGCACGTTAGCAGCTCTTAAGTGGATGATGTCAGAGATCTTCAGGCAGGTGGCAGGGGTGGAGGCCTTGTCAGGGTCCTCGTAGAGCAGTAGCAGGGGGACAGTGGTTGTCACTGTCATGATCCAGAGTCCCACACACGCCAGCACCGCCTTGCATGTGTTTTTCAGTTCCTTGGCGTATTTCGGCTGTACAATGGCCATGTATCTGTCTGCGCTGATAAAAGCGAGAAGCCATAGAGCGATACTTGGATAAAACACTGTGAGAGCCCCAAGGATGTGGCAGAAGTGTTCTCCAAATGGCCATTCTCCTTTTGCATAGTAGAATATTCGGAAGGGCAAGCTCATTATAAACATCAAGTCCAGCAATGCCACATTCATCATGTAGATGGTGACAGTGGTTCTCTTCTTGGTGGTGCAGCTGAACACCCACAGCGCTGTGACATTGACAAATAATCCAATAATAAAGATAGAGCTGTAGAAGACAAGGGCTGCGATTGTGTATTCACTGGGGTGTGAGTCGTTGGAAGGGGCAGGTTGAACTGGATTGTTTAGAGTGGTCATCTTACAGCTTGTTGGTAGACATGATACTTAGAAACTGTAAAAGTAGTTAAAAAAAGAATAAAATCTTTGGAGAATATTTCACATTTTCATACTGCTGTGAGTTTTGATTTAGAGAGAATTTTAAGTTACTATAGACTCAAGAAATATGTCTTGGTGTGTATCCCTAAGAGGTGTTGCTAGTACTTATCCACTAAAGTGATCTGCGGTGTTTTACTGCAACAAAAAATTCATTTGTTTTCTCTCTTTCTGTTCACCTCCCTTCTTCTCAAAGAATAACCTTTTCTTCATTATTTCTTCCCATAGCATGGATTTGGGTAGCAGTTGGACTAACTGAGGAATGGCCATTCTGGACTTTAAATCTTATAAAAGAAATTTGCCACTTTTTAGCTTCTTTGTTCTCTTTAAATATTTTGTAACCCAGATTAGTGAAGTCTAAATATTAAGATTTTTTCTATTTTACTTATTAAATAGAACTTTGATATATAAAATATTTATTAGAAAACTAATAAAAAGAACCATACAGCTGGTTAATGACTGGTCACAGTAGTTCTTATTTGCGAGAGCATGTCAGTGTTCCGCATCTCACTTCTGTATTCCTTCTGCATACATAGTACATGGTGAGTGCCCAGTAGATGCTTGTTAAATTAGGGACAGCGCATTTGGTGAGGCTGCCCACACACAGCAGGTGTTCTCTAGTTTGTCAGTGAATAATTCCTTAGCTGGCCATGAAACATCTTTTTTTTAAAGGTGGTAAATATTTCCTAAGTATTATCTTATGTTCTCTTTAAATTCTCCTGGGTCTAGAAGTGGCAGTGTTTCTGTCATGCTCTACACATGAGGAGCTGGACCCAGAAATTAAAGTCCCATTTCCCACTCCCTCCCCCCCACCAAAAAAAAAGTCCATTTCAAATGGAAAGGACTTTATTTGTGATTGTGACTGATGGGCCCCTCACAGTGTGAGACTTCCTTCACCTGTGACGCAACACCAGCACTGGCTACAGAGACGTTAAATATAGACCTGCTACAAAGAGATGGAACCTTGTGGCCTCCCCTAGAAATACGGAGGCACACAGGAAGTGATGCTGGGCTGAGTGGGCTCTCATTCAGCCCTGAGACTGCAGTAAAAAATGGGGGCGATTGCAGCCTGTGGCGGTGGTACCCACGTCGATAATTAAGAAACAGTTTGAGCAGCTGCTGTGACCTTGATGTGACCTTGTTTCTCCTCTGCCCTTCCTTCCTTGATTGGTTTTCCAATATTTAGGTTAAAAATGATTTTTAGAGCAGCATTCTATATATTTAAAAACATACATTAAATTTTCCAAACATCGCTGTGGCTAGAATATATATTTTTATCAGATGAGAAAAATACTGCATAGGAAATTTAAATCTCCAGTATCAAAGGAGAATACTTTTGGAGGCTTAAAACTTTTTAACTCTCAGTGACTTTTTAAATAGTCGCAATTATAATGTAAATGAAGTTTCATGTTTCTGCCATTTTTTTCCAAGCATGTTTTGTCACCCAGATTCAGACCTTAGAGACCATCTTGAGTCTCTCTCTGTTCCCGTGTTCCCAAGCTGCTTTTTTGTCTGGAGCTCATTAGTCAGCAGCATTTGTATCCATCCACTTAGGTCTGAAGAAAGTATGGGTGGTGTATGTGTTTTAGAAGTGTAGGCATGTGGGCTGTGCTCTACAGATCCAGAGAAATTTCTGGATAAATGTTGAAAAGTTGTTGGCCTGCAAGACAGTTTTTTACCTTGGATTCCATGATTGATTGAAGTTTTTCTTTTCTTAGAAACAATTGTATGTATTTCATGCAACAGTATAATTAGAATCAAGTGACAAAGACTAAGTATATGAAAGAGTTACCATATCAGCATTGTCCTTTCAGTTGAAAAAAGTTGTATTTACTATTAATATAAAACAATAATACAAATCAATATAAGATCATTTTAGTATTGTGGAAAGCTGCTAACACAGGCCATTTCAAGACTCTTCACCAATGTAGTGTCAGTAGTGAATTACTAAAACAAAACAATGATGGAATTTAGTAAGTAATCATTCTGATAATGATCTATGATGAAGTTAATTGAATGTTGCCTACCTCCTGTCCGTTAAAAGGCTGTCTTTCAGATGAACATCTTCCGGTGTACTCAGTTCTGTGAAAGAAGTATCTTCAGGGTTGCTTGCATTAAAATGGGTGTTTCTGGAAAGAGCATATTTCTGAAATGCTGTGTTCCTGTTGTTTTCGGCTTGCCTGTTGCGTTCAAGGCTTGTTTAACTGTAGACCTTGCTGCGGGAGTTGTTGCTAATGGGCTGTGGCTGCCGCCTGACTCTTTCAGGAAGTGCTCTCTGAAATAAGCCTTTTTCAACTCATGACTTGACCTGGATGTGGTTTTTCCCTCTCACAAATGATTTGTTTATGAAGTCAGGCTTAGCATGAAATGATGGCGTTTTTAAGAATCATGTTAAAAGGGGGAACTTGCTTTAATTTGCTTCCTTTGATGCCTAGTCTGCACCATCTATATAGAAAGAGGAGATTTGATGTTGAATAGAATTGGATCCAAAGTCTGGTAGCTTCTTTACTTTCCAAGCTGTGTGATTTTGCCGAGTTACTTGACCACACCGAGCCTTTGTTCCCACTTAGTTTCTGCACAATTGAAATAGAGATTGTACTGATCTGATAGGATTGAGAGGATCCTCAATCAGAAGGCCCTACTGCTTAATAATGCACCGGCACTTAGCAGGTGCTCCTGGGCAGAGTCCACCTCTTCACTGCCCCATTCTTGAAATCACAGAATTCGGACTGTTTCCTGTGTACACATTTCTAAGTGTCCACCCACTTTAGGTGGACTTCAGATCCCCAGTGCTTCTGCTCCCATTTCTATCATGAAGTCTCAGAATAATTTCTTTTGCTTAAGGAGCCCTGTAAATCCTAAGCAAAAAGGCCTCTAGAAGTCTTCAGTGGAATAATTTGCATATTAGGAGTCCTAACTGAAAGAGGGAAATGAAGCCCACAGGAAGGGAAGTGAGCCTCCCGAACCACTGCCTGCCTGGTTGTTCGCTTTTTTTTTCTTTTACTTTCTCTTTCCTTAAAAAAATCTTCACTATCTCATTTGCTTGTCCTAAAATTTTAATTAGCTTT
Organism: Oryctolagus cuniculus; assembly: GCF_051225735.1. Lineage (NCBI taxonomy): Eukaryota > Metazoa > Chordata > Mammalia > Lagomorpha > Leporidae > Oryctolagus > Oryctolagus cuniculus. Next base: position 13,343,628 of record NC_142875.1, on the reverse strand, counting down.
ATATTTGGTTGTGAGTAACTTGTCCACCTTTAAAAGGCACATGTAACTGTAATTTGTTTTCTGAATTTCAGACAGGTTGAGAACTCATGAACTTTTTTTCTCAGAGCTATAGGAAACCTATGACTTAACAGCAGTTATTTAAGCCCTTGCCTTTGGTGACAAAATACTCGTGCTGGTGATAACCTGCCCGAGTAACAGCTCGGGGAAGCACAGGAGCCAGCCACACCCCAGCAGCTGTGGGCTGCATTGATGGGGAAATCGAGGCTAGAGAGGGCCAGTGCTTGCCCTAGAACTCAGTGCCACCAGGGCCAGCTTCTGCAGGTGTTCGGCATTCCTCCCTGGTAGTGGCTAGCTCCTGTAGTGACTTCTCACGAGGTGGTTCTGTGGATTTGCTCGCCACACTGGCCTTGGTGGCTGAATTCCGTTCCTCAGTGTTTTGCACGTGTGCTGCACAGGAGTGGGACATCTCAGCTGCGTAGATGCCCCTCGTCTGCAGACCTGGCCTGTCCTGGCCAGTGGCAGGTTTCCTAAAATTAAGCTCTGACTGGCTTTGCTGTGCTGTTGAAGGTGATAGATTCAGGATCCACACAGTCCTCTTGTGAAGACTTGGGTCCATTGCCATACATGGGCATTCTTATTTCAGCATCGCTGGTCTCTCCGAGAGGCATCCAGGCATGAGTTAGAGTCTCCCTGCAGGCCTAGCGTATGGCTGGGAACAGCTTGTACTCTTCCCACCTGCCTGCCCATTTCAGCCGTGCGGGCCCTTCTGCTTTCCGAGCCATGCGGCAGCCTGGAACGCTGCTCACCACCGCTCTCCTACCTGTGGGCGCAGCCGGCTCCCGTTCATCCCAGAAGCTGCCTTTTCCAGGAAGCCTTTCTCTGCCCTTTGAAGCTGAGCTCCTTGGGCAGTCCTGTCCTTGGCTTTGCGCCTTGCCCCTGTGCCTTGCCCCTGTGGCAACACGTGTTAGGGTTGTCATCTCATATGCACTCGCCTTGTGTCTCCACTACGGCGTGTTCCCTGAGAGTTGGTGTGTGTGTTATGTGTGCGTGTGCGTGTGCATCACAGACACTTACTGTTGGATGAGGGTGTGACCGAACGGAGGTGAAGAGACAAATGAGAGGTTGGGGAGGAGCGTTTGAACTCCTGAGCCCGGAGTCAGCAGCAGGGACACTTTGCTCAGCTGCTGGGATGTGGGGACTTAGGCAAGGGCCTAGGACGATGGTGGCCCTCGTCCCCCCAGGACCCCCGCGGCATTTAACCCACTCTCTGTGTTCCTGGCTCTTCACAGCGATTGTGGATTAGGAGGGAATTGTGGGTAAAAACAAATTCTGCCACACCATTTGACAGCGAGTAAATAATGTGTCAAGGTTTAGTTTGGGGCTGGCGTTGTGGTGTGGTGTGTTAAGCCACCACCTGCGATGCCAGCAGCCACATAAGAGCACCAGGTTGAGTCCTGGCTGCTCTGCTTCCGATCCATCTCTCTGCTTATGGGCCTGGGAAAGTAGTAGATGATGACTCAAGTACTTGGGTGGGAAACCCAGGTGGAGTTCCTGTCTCCTGGTTTCCGCCTGGTCCAGCCCAGCTGTTGCTGCCACTTGGACAGTGAACCAGTGGATGGAAGATTGCTCCCCCCCAACCCCCATCATTCTGCCTTTCAATTACATTTAAAAAAATTTTTAAAGGAGTAAACTTGTTTAGTGTCTAATTTGCTTGTTTAGTACTTGAACCTAATGAAATTTTTTACTCAGATTATTCATGAACTGATTATTCATGCAGCTTTAATTTTTTTCTCTTATTTTAGAATTATGATTAAGAGAGGAACTTTTTTCCTTGCAAAAGAGGGATTTGCACATTTCCACAGACTGCATGGTTTCCTTTATGAAATAAGCTGGTTTAGCTCCAGTTTTGAGATCTGGTTTCCATGTCAAAAGCCCTCGGGCCTAGTTTTTTAGCAATTATAATGTGATTCAGTTAAGCCAATTTCATAATTATTAGAAAAGACTTAGTTAATAGGTTTATATAGCAAATTCCCATTTTAAAACACGTTTTTGTGTTAAAAGAAATGTCTCTGCCACAAATAACATTTTCTGTTGTTAACGCAGTTTTCTTGACCACAGCAAGTATGAGGGCTGCCTGTCCTTATTGCCTCTCACCAGCGTGCTGAGCAGGGACCACTGGGGTTCTGGTTCAAGTATTCCAGCACAGGGCCAGCTGCACACGTCCCGGAGTGCTTGGCAGACAGCCAGGGAGACCGGAGTGGGAAGGGAACTAAGCTTGGTCTGGTAGTGAGGGTAGGGGAGGACCTTATCCTGTGGCCCTCTAGATTGAAGTCAGCAGTGAGTGTAGAGTCTTACAAAGTTGGTGAAGATTCTTCACTGAGAGACTGCTCCTAGGAGAGGGCCCCTGCAGGCCACGGAAACCAGGCCTGGGGCCACAGAAGTCCAGTAGGACGCCAGGCCAGCAGTCTGCAGTGGGGCATTCCACTAGCCGAACAGAGATCCAAGCCAAGGCCCCAAGACGGCAGGGTGAGTGGAGCTCCATGGTCATTGTGAGGTACATGGCCTGCAAATCATTCCAGTCTTGTAGATGAAGTGGTGCGAATGGAGATGAGAATACGGGAGCAATGAGAAGTCGCAATCCAGCAGGGCCCCTGGGAGGGCCAGGACTGGTAAAGAAACTGGAGGTCTGGCATCAGGGGATTTAGATGCAGGACGCGGATGTGATTGAGGATTTCAGTATGAAGGCATCTACCATACTAGGTGGAAAGTGGAATTAAAAGATACATTTATTTTGGAGCAAAACATTTTTGAAATTCATGCATATAAAAGGCCTTCAAAATGTTCATGGAAAATGAGTTTGATGAAAAAACTATGCATGGTTTTTAAAATTTTTTTGCATCAAAATAAATTTAGTGTTTTAATTCACTTTTCCACAAACTTTCTCAAGTACTCTTGTACAGTATAAAGACTCTACATCTGTCCACTTATCTGTAAAGTTTAAAGTTGTTTGTTGTTATTTGTTTGTTTTTATTTTTATTTTTTTAATTTGAGAGGCAGAAAGAAAGAGAAGAACTCCATCTGCTGGTTCACTTCCCAAATGCCTGCAACAGCCAAAGCCAGTGCTCAGAGCTGGGAACTCGGTACAGGTTTCAAGGTAGGTGGCAGGGACTCCACTGCTCAAGCCTGCTGCCTTCCAAGATCTGCATTAGCAGAAAGCTGGGAACAGGAACCAGGGCTGGAATGAAACCCACGCACTCTGACTTGCAGTAGGTCAAATGGCTGCTCCCAGGTGGTTGTTTTAAAGTGAGTTACTTAGGATTTTTTTTATTACCTCTGCTGTTATTCTTACCTGTGTTTTCAGAGGCAGACAGAGGCAGCACTTTACATGAATTTTTAATTCAGTCTTCGTGTTGACTTCAGAGCATGTTAAGGTTGCACAGTATTCGGTGTAGACGGTGTGGCCCAGGAGTATGTAGTCGGGATTCTGAGGTTGTATGCCCTTTCTGTGTTTTGTGTTATGACATTATACTTTGTTTTAGTAGCCTTTGTTGAAGTTGGTCCTAGTTAATAGAGATTCATCATAAATGATCATTTGGAGCAAAATAAATAAATAAATAAGTGGACTATTCTTTCTCACTGCTGAGTTCATATTCCCAAGGGAGAGTTCTGAAGCCGAATTCAATCAGCTTGTTCATGTAATTGTGGTCACCAGGGAAATCCCTGCCTTCAGTGGGGAGAAGAGTTGAACAAGCACTCAGAAATGATCAGTAAACAGGTAAGTCTGCTCAGCCTCGTTACCGATCAGAGAAACGAACATCCAAACCACAGTGAGATGTTACCCTCACCAGACTGGCTGCAGCGAGAAGGACTGGCAGTGTGACGTGTCAGGGAGGGGGCTGAGCAACAGGAACCCTCGCGCGTTGCTGGTGGGAGTTCAGAGAGCGAAGCCGGTTTGCTGGTAAGCACTAAGTGCAGATACGTGTGTGCTTCCGCTCACGTCCACTCTTAGGGATGCCATTAGAAGCGTGTGTGTGTGTGTGCCCTGGGAGATGTAGGCAAGAGTGTTCATAGCTGCGTTGTTTACAGCTCCCCAGAGGAGCAACCCAGATGGCCAACAGCCATGGAATGGGTAAGTTGACCGCGGTGTAGTCAGAGTGGAATGCGATTAACAGCCCAGATGAATGCTATACAGGGCAGATATAATGGTCTGGAGGAATCTCATGCGTATAGTGTTAGATTTTAAAAAGCCAGACAGGAAAGAATTTGTGTTGATGTTCCATTTGTATGAATTTTAAAAGGCAGGCCAGACTAAAATAAAATGTTTAAGCACTCATGCTTGGGTAGTCAAGCCTTTAGGTGGACTGTGGGAGTGTGTACTAACAAGGGCACCCATCCCTGGGCCCGGCGAGGCCCCTGGAGGGAGGGAGAGAGTCCTAGGACCTGGAAGGAGTGGGCCCTGCCAAGTCTGCTGCCCTAAGAAGGTTCCCTGTGGGCAGACGCCGGGGAATAAACACCTGGAGCAGGCTGCTGCTGCTCCCCTCCTGTGAGAGGCCCTCAGCACAGCTGGCTGACACCACGGGTGGAGTCTGTCCCCATCAGCCTCTGGGACCGAGAGCAGCCAGGAGTAGAAAGCAGCAGATGGCTTTTCCAGCGCCCGTGCTTTTCAGCAGGGATTACATTTTGTCTTCAAAAGAGCTTTTTAAAGAAAGCTTTGTCTTCAAAATTGACAAAACCTTGGTTTTGGTCCTTCTCTGCCCTCCCCCCCCCCTTTTTTTTTAAGATTTATTTTATTTGTTTGGAAGTCAGAGTTACACAGAGAGAAGGAGAAGCAGAGAGAGAGAGTCTTCTATCTGCTGGTTCACTCCCCAGATGGCCACAATGGCTGGAGCTGTGCCGATCTGAAGCCAGGAGCCAGGAGCTTCCTCCAGGTCTCCCACGTGGGTGCAGGGACCCAAGCACTTGGGCCATCTTGTACTGCTTTTCTAGGCCACAGCAGAGAGCTGGATCAGAAGTGGAGCAGCTGGGACTCGAAATGGCACCCATATGGGTTGCTGGCACTGCAGGTGGTGGCTTTACCCACTATGCCACAGCACCGGCCCCAGTCATCTCTGCTTCTTTTAAGCTGTTTCCATGAGCAAAAATAAAAAAATATTTAACCACCTGGAGTCTCATATCAGGCTTGTGTGAAGCATGTGCTACAGACACAGAATACCAGTTTTCTTCTGTCTCTGCTGTGTGAAATGCCCCTTTTCTTTGCAACCTCTTTAAATGTTTTCTGTCTTCGGACTGGGAGGACAGAGAGCCATGTGGGAGCCCTGCCTGGGCCACTGTTAAGGAACCGAGTTTTTGTCTTGAATGAGGGAGTTCGTTTCTCTGCTCATCCCTCTCCTTGGATGCAAGGAAGGGGAAGTTGGCCGAGGCAGTCTCTTAGGGACTGACTGCTTTCAGCCTTGTGTAACTTGGAGGAATACCTGGTCTCCACCCTGGCCACTGCAGTGAGTGTCCCGTCTTCTCTTTCTCCAAGTCTCTGGGGGCAGGCAGGATGGGTCTGGGCCTCTGCGTGGAAGCCTTTGTGTGTGCAGGGTCCACTTAATCAGACCTGCTGCCTGGGAGGAAGCCTAGAAGGGCTCTGCTGGTGTGGCCTACTCGAACCTTAATGCACGTTTACTCTTCTCTTCCCCTGTCTTTTATCACGGTGTTGGTCTTTAGTGTGGATGTGTTTACCTTTTTTTAAATTTAAGTCAGCCTCTTGGAGACGTATAATCAGCCTAAAGAGGAAGACATGAAAATTGTACATGTCCCCCCCCCACACCCTGGTTGTAAATCTGCACTGATTCTGGCCGGCGCCGCGGCTCACTAGGCTAATCCTCCGCCTAGTGGCGCTGGCACACCGGGTTCTAGTCCCAGTTGGGGCGCCGGATTCTGTCCCGGTTGCCCCTCTTCCAGGCCAGCTCTCTGCTGTGGCCAGGGAGTGCAGTGGAGGATGGCCCAGGTGCTTGGGCCCTGCACCCCATGGGAGACCAGGAAAAGCACCTGGCTCCTGGCTCCTGCCATCGGATCAGCACGGTGCGCCGGCCGCAGCGTGCTGGCCGTGGCGGCCATTGGAGGGTGAACCAACGGCAAAGGAAGACCTTTCTCTCTGTCTCTCTCTCTCACTGTCCACTCTGCCTGTCAAAAAAAAAAAAAAAAAATCTGCACTGATTCTGGTAGCTCAGAAGGGCTGTCTACCAAAACTTTCCCTCTCACACTAGAAGAAATGGAGCAGCTGTGACAGATGAGCTGATATATGCAGCAGTGTTGCCATCTTACTGCTCATAGATATTTTTTAGATATTATGAGAAGTCTATGCCTTTCGCCTTTTTCTTCCTCTTGCCACCAGCAAACCTCCCAGGCTAAGTAGAAAAAGGGAAGGAAGCAGGTGGGTGGTACCGTCCTCGGGGACACACATCACGGCTGCTTTGGATGGAGGGGCACAGACCTTTGGGTTGGTTCGTCCTGCCCTGTAGAGTTTGCTCTTCTGATGTGAATGCCACACTTTATTTAGGATCGATAATCACGGTTTTAGAACCAGCAGCTCGAGGTACCTGAGACGTCTCTTGTTGGTGGTTGTGTGGTCCCTGAGCCTTGCCTATATACTCACCTCTTGCACTGTTCTTGTTTGGTGTGTCTTATCAACAAGGACCTCAGTATATCTTCATTGTTCCCCTGTCATAGGGCTTCACACAGGAGACCCTCAATAAATAAATATATTGATTGGACTGCTGAACTTTTCTGTAAGTTATGCCATGTCTGAAAAAATCAATGACTGGGACCAACACTGTGTGTGGTACAGCAGGTTAACTGCTGCTTGCAACAGTGACATCCCATATCAGAGCGCCCATTCGTGTCCTGGCTGCTCTGCTTCTGTTCCAGCACCTTGCCACTGTGCCCAGGGAAGCAGCAGAAAATGGCCCAAGTGCTTGGACCATCCATGTGGGGGACTCAGAAGGAGTGCATGGCCCCCGACTGTTGCAGCTGCTTGGGGAGTGAACCAGTGGATGGAAGATTGATCTCTCTCTGTCTCTGTCTCTCTATTTCTCATGCTGTCTGCCTTTCAAATAAATCAAGAAAGAATTCTCTCTCTTTTTTTTTAATGAATCTCTAATTTTCCTGCTAGATATGATCGCAAAGATCTTTCAAAGAATGAGACAAAACAGAAGCAGGTTAGGATTGACCATGTAGAGGCTGTAAGGTAAGCTGTTTGGGTGACCCAATAAAGGTTCTGTATCTGAGGAGTGAATTACAATTTATTTAATGTAAAATACTTACACAAGTAATTAGCATAAAATTGGTTTAGATTTCTTTTGTATGTTTCCTGGTTTTCTGCATCGATCATTTTTTGTCTGCTTTGACATAATCACTGTGCTTTTACCGCCACCTGCAGGCCATTAGTGGGGCTTGGAATTCTTTCCTCTACCAGATTTAAGTCTTGTTGGAATTGAACTAAATGTTTTAAAAAGCTGTTGCTGGTAGAAGGTTCCATCAGTGTTTGAATGTTGATATACGAGGCTTTCTGTGTTGTGTCGTATTATGTGATCACCAGGTCCTCATTCTTGTAAAACGTGTAGTCTTGCAGCCCATTTCTACCCCTTGTGGGAGGGAATCTGTTGTTTTTAGGAAAAAGTTGTCCTTTGTAGGACTCTATATTTCTGGGCTAGGGTCTTCAAAAGATGCCACTTTTTTTAAAAAAAGGTTTATTTATTTATTTGAAAGAGTTACAGAGAGAGAGTACTTGGACCATCCTCTGCTGCTTTCCCAGGCACATTATCATGGAACTGGACTGGAGGTAGAGCAGCTAGAATTTGAACCAGCACCCATATGGGATGCCAGCATCTCAGGGGGAAGCTTAACCTGCTGCACCACAGTGCCCACTCTGGAACCCACTTCTAATGCTAGTTTTCCTGATAGTCTATTAAATTAAACATAAAGGTAGCTTTGGAATACGTTTGTCAGATTTTTTTTTTTTTTTTTTTTTTTTGACAGGCAGAGTGGACAGTGAGAGAGAGAGACAGAGAGAAAGGTCTTCCTTTGCCGTTGGTTCACCCTCCAATGGCCGCCGCGGCCGGCGCGCTGCGGCCGGCGCACCGTGCTGATCCGATGGCAGGAGCCAGGAGCCAGGTGCTTTTCCTGGTCTCCCATGGGGTGCAGGGCCCAAGCACCTGGGCCATCCTCCACTGCACTCCCTGGCCACAGCAGAGAGCTGGCCTGGAAGAGGGGCAACCGGGACAGAATCCGGCGCCCCGACCGGGACTAGAACCCGGTGTGCCGGCGCCGCTAGGCGGAGGATTAGCCTAGTGAGCCGCGGCGCCGGCTATGTCAGATGTTTTTAAAAACATAACCATGACATAAAATGTCTGGTCTAGCCCTCCCCCCCACCCCTTAAGATATATTTATTATTTACTTGAGAGGCAGAGTAACAGAGAGAGGGAAAGACACAGAGAGATCTTCCATGTGCTGGTTCACTCTCTAAATGGCCGCAGTACCCAGAACCAGGCCAGTCTGAAGCCAGGAGCCAGGAGCCTCCTCCAGGTCTCTCACATGGGTGCAGGGGCCCAGGGACTTGGGCCATCTTCCCAAGGCTGTTAGCAGGGAGCTGGATCAGGAGTGGAGCAGCCAGGACACAAAATGGTGCCTATATGGGATGCCGGCGTCACAGGCAAAGGCTTAACCTTCTATGTCACAGCACCGGCCCCCTGTCTGTGTAGTTCAGCAATGTCAAATTCATTCACATTGCTGTGTACTCTCCAAAACTTTTCTCCTCTTCCCAGACTGAAACCCTGTGCCCCTTACACAGTCTCCCTCTGTATTTGGCAGCTGCCATTCTGCTTTCTGTCTCTGAATTTGACTACTCTAGCTACCTGGTTTAAGTGGAACCAGAGAGTATTTTTCTTTTTTGGGACTGGCTTATTATACTTAGCATGACGTCCTTGAGGTTCATCCGTGTTGTAGCCTTGGCCAGAATTTCCTTCCTGAATACTGTCCTGTAGTATGTATCAGCCACATCTTGTTTCCTCATTTATCTGGCAGCATCTGGCTGACTGGTGCCTCGTGGCTGCAAGACCCTGCCTTCCTCGCTCCTTTTTCTCTTTCTCCTTTTTGCTCTCTTTTATTATTTTTTTTTACATATTCTTTCTCTTTTATTATTCTTTATGCTTTTTATTTTCTTTATTATTTCCCTGTTTATGTCTTTATTTTCTTTCTATCTCTTTCTTAATTTTTTTAAAAGATTTATTTATTTGAAAGGCAGAGTTACAGAGAGGCAGAGGCAGGGAGAGAGAAGTTTTCCATCCACTGGTTCACTTCCCAAATGGCTGCAGTGTCCGGAGCTGGGCCGATCCAAAGCCAGGAGCCAGAAGCTTCTTCCAGGTCCCTCATGTGGGTACAGGGCCCAAGGACCTGGGCCATCCTCTACTGCTTTCCCAGGCCACAGCAGAGAGCTGGATCAGAAAAGGAGCTACCAGGACCCAAACTGGTGCCCATATGGGATGCCAGCACTGCAGGCAGCAGCTTTACCCAGCATGCCACAGTGCCAGCCCCTTATTTTTCTTTTTTTGTTTTTCCCTTCTGTTACTCTTTCTCACTGCCATTCTTTCTCTTTATATTCTTTGTCTCCACCCTCTCCCCATCATGTGAGCCGAGAGCTTGTTGTGTCTTTGATCCCCATTTCCTTGACAGCGGGTGGTATTGAGCGTCTTTCAGGGGGAAGTGTCCATTTACATACTGTGCTCATTTTTAATTGGTTTATTTCTTTGTTGTTGAGTGGTAGGAGTTTTAGATTTTAACCCGTTTTCAGCTAGATGATTTGCAGATATTTTCTCCTATTCCATAGGATGCCTTTTCTGCTCTCCGCCTTTTGGCATACAGCTTTTTGGCATAGTGTTAGGGCCAGCAGTTCTTTTTTTTTTTTTTTTTTAACTTTTATTTAATGAATATAAATTTCCAAAGTACGGCTTATGGATTACAATGGCTTCCCCCCCATAATGTCCCTTCCACCCACAACCCTTCCCTTTCCCACTCCCTCTCCCCTTCCATTCACATCAAGATTCATTTTCGATTCTCTTAATATAAGAAGATCAGTTTAGCATACATTAAGTAAAGATTTCAACAGTTTGCTCCCACACAGAAACATAAAGTGAAAAATAATAGATGATTTTTTAAATGATGATGAAATCAGATCAGACCTATTGTCATGTTTAATCCCAGTGAGAGTCAAGTTGGGAGTTGATAATTTCTTTTTTTTCTCTCTCTTTTTTTTTTTTTTACAGAAGATCAGTTTAGTATACATTAAGTAAAGATTTCAACAGTTTGCACCCCCATAGAAACACAAAGTGAAATATATTGTTTGAGTACTCGTTATAGCATTAAATCTCAATGTACAGCACATTAAGGACAGAGATCCTACATGAGGAGTAAGTGCACAGTGACTCCTGTTGTTGACTTTACAAATTGACACTCCTGTTTATGGCATCAGTAATCTCCCTATGCTCCAGTCATGAGTTTCCAAGGCTATGGAAGCCTTTTGAGTTCTCCAACTCTTATCTTGTTTAGACAAGGTCATAGTCAAAGTGGAGGTTCTCTCCTCCCTTCAGAGAAAGGTACCTCCTTCTTTGAAGACCTGTTCTTTCCACTGGGATCTCACTCACAGAGATCTTTCATTTAGGTTTTGTGTTTTTTTTTTTTTTTTTTTTTTTTTTTTTTTTTTGCCAGAGTGTCTTGGCTTTCCATGCCTGAAATACTCTCATGGGCTTTTCAGCCAGATCCGAATGCCTTTAGGGCTGATTCTGAGGCCAGAGTGCTGTTTAGGACATCTGCCATTCTATGAGTCTGCTGAGTATCTCGCTTCCCATGTTGGATCACTCTCCCCTTTATTTATTCTATCGGTTAGTGTTAGCAGGTACTAGACTTGTTTATGTGCTCCCTTTGACTCTTAGTCCTTTGATTATGATCAGTTGTGAACTGAAATTGATCTCTTGGACTAGTGAGATGGCATTGGTACATGCCACCTTGATGGGATTGAATTGGAGTCCCCTGGTATGTTTCTAACTCTACCATTTGGGGCAAGTCAGCTTGAGCATGTCCCAAATTGTACATCTCTTCCCTCTCTTATTCCCACTCTTATGTTTAACAGGGATCACATTTCAGTTAAATTTCAATACTTAAGAATAACTGTGTATTAATTACAGAATTAAACCAGTCATATTAAGTAGAACAGACCAAAAAAACTACTAAAAGGGATAATGTATTAAGTTGTTCATTAACAGTCAGGGCTATGCTGATCAAGTCACCGTTTCTCATAGTGTCCATTTCACTTTAACAGGTTTCCTTTTTGGTGTTCAGTCAGTTGTCACCGATCAGGGAGAACATATGGTATGTGTCCCTTTGGGACTGGCTTATTTCACTCAGCATGATGTGTTCCAGATTCCTCCATTTTGTTGCAAATGACTGGATTTCGTTGTTTCTTACTGCGGTATAGTATTCTAAAGAGTACATATCCCGTAATTTCTTTATCCAGTCTAATGTTGATGGGCATTTAGGTTGGTTCCAGGTCTTGGCTATTGTGAATTGAGCTGCAATAAACATTAGGGTGCAGACCGCTTTTTTGTTTGCCAATTTAAATGCCTTTGGGTAAATTCCAAGGAGTGGGATGGCTGGGTCGAAAGGTAGGGTTATATTCAGGTTTCTGAGGAATCTCGAGACTGACTTCCATAGTGGCTTGACCAGTTTGCATTCCCACCAACAGTGGGTTAGTGTCCCTTTTCCCCCACATCCTCTCCAGCATCTGTTGTTGGTAGATTTCTGCATGTGAGCCATTCTAACCGGGGTGAGGTGAAACCTCATTGTGGTTTTGATTTGCATTTCCCTGATTGCTAGTGACCTTGAACATTTTTTCATGTGCCTGTTGGCCATTTGGATTTCCTCTTTTGAAAAATGTCTATTGAGGTCCTTGGCCCATCTCTTAAGTGGGTTGTTGGTTTTGTTTTTGTGGAGTTTCTTGATCTCTTTGTAGATTCTGGTTATTAACCCTTTATCTGTTGCATAGTTTGCAAATATTTTTTCCCATTCTGTCGGTTGTCTCTTCACTCTCCTGACTGTTTCTTTTGCAGTACAGAAACTTCTCAATTTAATGCAATCCCAATAGTTGATTTTGGCTTTGACTGCCTATGCCTCCCGGGTCTTTTCCAGAAACTCTTTGCCTGTGCCAATATCTTGAAGGGTTTCTCCAATGTTCTCTAATAACTTGATGGTGTCAGGTCGTAGATTTAGGTCTTTAATCCATGTTGAGTGGATTTTTGTGTAAGGTGTAAGGTAGGGGGTCTTGCTTCATGCTTCTGCACGTGAAAATCCAGTTTTCCCAGCACCATTTATTGAATAGACTGTCCTTGCTCCAGGAATTGGTTTTAGATCCTTGATCAAATATAAGTTGGCTGTAGATGTTTGGGTTGATTTCTGGTGTTTCAATTCTGTTCCATTGGTCTATCCATCTGTTTCTGTACCAGTACCATGCTGTTTTGATTACAACTGCCCTGTAGTATGTCCTGAAATCTGGTATTGTGATGCCTCTGGCTTTGTTTTTGTTGTACAAGATTGCTTTAGCTATTCTAGGTCTCTTTTGCCTCCATATGAATTTCAGCATCATTTTTTCTAGATCTGAGAAGAATGTCTTTGGTATCCTGATTGGAATTGCATTGAATCTATAAATTGTTTTTGGGAGAATGGACATTTTGATGATGTTGATTCTTCCAATCCATGAGCATGGAAGATTTTTACATTTTTTGGTATCCTCTTCTATTTCTTTTTTTAAGATTTTGTAATTCTCATTGTAGAGATCTTTAACATCCTTGGTTAAGTTTATTCCAAGGTATTTGATTGTTTTTATAGCTATTGTGAATGGGATTGATCTTAGCAGTTCTTTCTCAGCCGTGGCATTGCTTGTGTATACAAAGGCTGTTGATTTTTGTGCATTGATTTTATATGCTGCCACTTTTCCAAACTCCTCTATGAGTTCCAATAGTCTCTTAGTAGAGTTCTTTGGATCCCCTAAGTAAAGAATCATATCGTCTGCAAAGAGGGATAGTTTGACTTCTTCCTTCTCAATTTGTATTCCTTTGATTTCTTTTTCTTGTCTGATGGCTCTGGCTAAAACTTCCAGAACTATGTTAAATAGCAGTGGTGAGAGTGGGCATCCCTGTCTGGTGCCAGATCTCAGTGGAAATGCTTCCAACTTTTCCCCATTCAATAGGATGCTGGCCGTGCGTTTTTCATAAATTGCTTTGATTATATTAAGGAATGTTCCTTCTATACCCAATTTGCTTAGAGTTTTCATCATGAACGGGTGTTGTATTTTACCAAATGCTTTCTCGGCGTCTATTGAGATAATCATATGGTTTTTCTTTTGCAGTCTGTTAATGTGGTGAATCACATTGATTGATTTGCGAATGTTGAACCATCCCTGCATACCAGGGATGAATCCCACTTGGTCTGGGTGGATGATTTTTCTGATGTGTTGTTGTATTCTACTAGCGAGAATTTTATTGAGGATTTTTGCGTCTATGTTCATCAGGGATATTGGTCTATAATTTTCTTTCAGTGCTGCATCTTTCTCTGGCTTAGGGATTAAGGTGATGCTGGCTTCATAGAAAGAATTTGGGAGGATTCCATCTTTTTCGATTTTTCTGAATAGTTTGAGGAGAAATGGGATTAGTTCTTCTTTAAATGTCTGTTAGAATTCAGCAGTGAATCCATCTGGTCCTGGGCTTTTCTTTCTTGGGAGGGCCTTTATTACTGTTTCAATTTCTGTTTCAGTTATGGGTCTATTTAGGTTTTCTATGTCTTCATGGTTCAATTTTGGTAGATTGCATGTGTCCAGGAATCTATCCATTTCTGATAGATTTTCCTGTTTGCTGGCATACAAGTCCTTGTAGTAATTTCTGATGATTCTTTTTATTTCTGTGGTGTCTGTTGTTACGTTTCCTTTTTCATCTCTGATTTTATTGATTTGGGTCTTTTCTCTTCTTTTTTTAGTTAGTTGGGCCAATGGGGTGTCAATTTTGTTTATTTTTTCAAAAAACCAGCTTCTCGCTTGGCTGATTTTTTGTAATTTTTTTTGGATTCAATCCTGTTAATTTCTTCTCTGATTTTAATTATTTCTCTTCTCCTACTAGATTTGGGTTTGGTTTTCTGCAGTTTTTCTAGGTCCTTGATATGCACTGAAAGCTCATTTATTTGGTACCTTTCCAATTTCTTTATATAGGCACCTATTGCTATAAACTTACCTCTCAGTACTGCTTTTGCTGTATCCTGTAAGTTTTGATATGTTGTGTTGTTATCCTCATTTACTTCCAGAAAGTTTTTGATTTCTCTTTTGATTTCTTGAATGACCCAGTTTTCATTCAGGAGCATGTTGTTCAGTCTCCATGTGTTTGCATACTTTCTGGGGTTTCCTGAGTTGCTAATTTCCAGCTTCATTCCGCTGTGGTCTGAGAAGCTGCATGGTATGATTCTAATTCTTTTAAATTTGCTGAGACTTGCTTTATGGCCTAGTATGTGATCAATCCTAGAGAAGGTTCCATGCACTGCTGAGAAGAATGTGAAGTCTTTAGATGTAGGATTGAAAGTTCTGTAGATATCTGTTAGATCCATTTGGGCAATAGTGTCGATTAAATCTGCTGTTTCCTTGTTGATCTTCTGTCCGGATGATCTATTTCTGAGAGTGGAGTATTGAAGTCCCCCAGTACTATTGTATTGGAATCTAAATCTCCCTTTAAGTCCCTTAACATATCTTTTAAATAGACTGGTGCCCTGTAATTAGGTGCATATACATTTATAATAGTTACATCTTCCTGTTGCATTGAACCCTTAATCATTATATAGTGTCCCTCTTTGTCTCTCTTAACAGTTTTTGTATTAAAGTTTATTTGTCTGATATTAATATGGCTACACCTGCTTTTTGTTTGGTTTCTGTTGGCATGGAATATCTTTTTCCAACCTTTCACTTTCAGTCTGCATGCATCTTTGTTAGAGATGTGTTTCTTGTAGGCAACAAATAGTTGGGTTGTGTTCCTTGAGTCAATCAGCCAATCGGTGTCTTTTAACTGAAGAGTTAAGTCCATTAATGTTTAATGTGACTACTGATATGTAGTGACTTTGCCCTGCCATTTTCCCGGAGATATTTTCTAGTGTATGCTTTGAGCTTCCCATGCTCTTTTACTGGTGGTTTTTCTTCCTTTACCTTCCTTCATATTGATGGCCGTGTTTCTGTGTTTCTGAGTGTAGCACATCTTTAAGTATCTTTTGCAGGGCCGGACGAGTGGCCACAAAGTCTTTCAATTTCTGTTTGCTATGAAAAGTCTTTATTTCACCTTCATTCACAAATGAGAACTTCGCAGGATATAATATTCTGGGCTGGCAATTTTTCTCTCTTAGCACCTGTGCTATGTCTTGCCATTCCCTCCTAGCCTGTAGTGTTTCTGATGAGAAGTCTGCTGTGAGTCTAATTGGAGATCCTCTGAGAGTAATCTGACGTTTCTCTCTTGCACATTTTAGGATCTTTTCTTTATGTTTCACTGTGGTAAGTTTAATTACCACGTGTCGTGGTGAGGATCTCTTTTGGTCATGTTTATTGGGGGTTCTATGAGCTTCCTGTACTAGGATGTCTCTGTCCTTCTCCAAACCTGGAAAGTTCTCTGCTAGTATCTCACTAAAAAGGCCTTCTAATCCTTTCTGTCTCTCCATGCCTTCAGGAACTCCTAGAACTCGAATGTTGGTTTTTTTAATAGTATCCTGTAGATTCCCAATAATATTTTTTAGATTTCTAATTTCCTCTTCTTTTCTTTGGTTTGACTGTATGTTTTCCTGTGCTCTGTCTTCTAAGTCCGATATTCTCTCTTCTGCTTCACCCATTCTGTTTTTAAGGCTCTCTAATGTGTTTGTCATTTGATCTATTGAGCTCTTCATTTCATTTTGATTTCTCTTCACTATCACACTTTCCTGTTCTACTAGTTTCTGCGTTTCACTTTAATTCTTCCTTAAAATTTCATTTTCACGAGAGAGATTTTCAATCCTGTCCAATAAGGATTTCTGTAGTTCAAGGATTTGCTTTTGAAAACTTCTAAATGTTCTTATCATAAATTTTTTGAACTCCGTGTCTTGCATTTCTTCTATCTCATCATCTTCATAATCTTGGTTTGGGGTGTTTTGTTTATTTGGAGGCATCATAGTGTCATCGTTGATCCTGTTCCCTCAATTTCTGTGTTTGTTTCTTGGCATAGTTAATTCTTCTTTCGTCACTGTGCATTTTGTTTGTTTGTTTGTTTTTGTTTTTAATTTTATACTAAGTCCGTTTTAAGTGGACTGCCTGCTGTTGGAGGAGCCTTGGATGCCTGAGATGGGTATGGCCTTGTCGCTCCCCCTCTTCGTGGAGGAACGACACAGGACCCTGCGCTGTTCTTTTGTCTGCTCGGCCCTCCCCGGGTTTGCTGCTGGTTCTTCCCGGGTTGGCTACCGACCCTTCCACCTCCGTGGAAGGGCGGTTCCCCCTGCCACTTTCCCCACTTCCGCGGGGGAGCGGCACACCGCCGGCCGGCTCTCTCGGGGGCTGCACAGGTGTTCCTTCAGATAGATGTTCCCCGGTGCATGTTGTCTCTCTCCTCCTTTATAGTCCTCTTCCACCAATCCCAACTCTGCTACCCACACGCCGAGTACGCTGCTCTCCTCCAGTCAGGAGCAGGTCTGCTGTTTATTGGTTGAACTGGAGGCAGCTGTGTAGAAGCTGTTTCCTCCTCTCCCAGCGCCATATTGTGGGAAAGCAGATGCGTAGAATAAGTCTTAATTCCAGTAACTTAGTCTAGTCTGAGTTGCTCCCCACATGGCCTGAGAGCTCTGCTTGGTTCTTCCGGGTTACGGTTGTGCAAAGGTGACACCCTCAGGTTATGCGTGGTAAATCTCTATTTATTTATTTATTTATTTTATTTATTCAGGAGGTAATTAATACCGCACCGTACGGCTGTGCAGAATTGATGGTATTTAGCTTCCAGTCTCTGGCTTCTACCCAAAGAGTCTGTACAGGCTCTGTTTCTCCTCTGGACTCCCACTGGGTTGCCTAGGCTACTGAATTGTAGTGACTCAGTTCCTTAGCTCTCTCCTGTTGTTATGTAAATCCAGAGTGGGGGCCTGCTCTTTGTCTCTTGAAAACCTTGCAAACTCTTGCGAACTCTTGCAAACCTTGCAGCCTTGCAACCTTTGCAAGGTTGGCGGAGAGAGAAACCCCCCAGCTTTTTTCCTTCTCTCCTGTAGTCAGTCTGGTGCACTTTCCCGCTCCCTCTAGATTCTGACCGCTGTTTCCCCACCAATGTCTCAGGTTACTGAGCTCACCTCCCCTTCCAGTGCCGATGTGTGGACTCTGAGCCCTGGGCGTCCCAACTCTCCCCGCTGGTGTCTGTGTGACATCCACTCCCCTTCCTGCACTGGCGTGCAGACCCTGCAGCTCCAGCGGCTCGGCTTCCGCGTGGTAGGCGACCTTGTTCTCCCAGTAGGTCTTCCGAGTCACAGCCACTAGATCCAGAAGAGTTTCCTCTGCAGTTTTTTCCTGATCCTTTTTCTGAGGCTACTGTAACTCCACTTTTATTAAACTAAATTTTCCCGGACTATCGGTGCGCGCCCTCACTATTCCGCCATCTTGGCTCCGCCCCCCAGGGTCAGCAGTTCTTATCATATCCTGATGATAAGGATGAATTTCAAGGTTTAGATTTTTAGGTACTAAAGGTCGGGTAGGGTTGCTGGTCCTGGGTCAGCTCCAAGTCCTCTCAGGACCTGGCCCCGTGACTGGAAGGGAAGCTGGAAGGGAAGCAGTGTCTCCCTGCAGGCCACGTCCTTCAGGAGGGTGTGAGCTAGGGCAGCAGAAACAGCCCCGTCCCAGAATCCCTCACGGCTCGGCCTTCTGCTTCCCGACACTGAGAGCATCTGCCTGTGTTAGTGTCATAGTATGGACATGAAAAAACATTTGTTTTTTTATAGCATTCTTTTTTGCTTCTCTGTTCTGATTAACATTTTGTCAGTGATTAATTTAAAAAATTAAAATGTATTTGCTCACCACACCTTCAGGTTACAAAAGGTCGCAGGCTGCTTTGGTAGGACCAAGTGCTCCTGTGGGAAGGAAGTCTTGACCACAATGGCTGAAGAACTCAGATGGCTGTTTTCCTTGTGTGACTGCCATCAGGCTCTGTTCTTGGCAGTGACCAGGGGCCTGGGGTTGGCGGGTGGGCAGCTCTGCCCAAGGAGGACCCGGTGTTTCTCTTTCCAGCTGGCAGGGAGGAAAGAGGGAAGGAGCACAAGGGATTGCCTTTGGTCAGGTGCTTTGGAGGCTGCAGATGGGACGCCTGTTCTCAACCCATGAGCAAGAACGTGGTCACGTGGCCACAGCTCATCAGAGGGGAGGCTGAGAAATGCAGTCTAGGCTGGGCAGCCATGTCCCTGGAGTTAATGGGGCAGTGCGGTGGGGGGAGTGCGGGGAGCATTCTCATCAAAAAAGCAGTAAGTGGGCCGGCGGTGTGGCTCACTAGGCTAATCCTCTGCCTGTGGTGCCGGCACTCCAGGTTCTAGTCCCGGTCGGGGCGCCAGATTCTGTCCCGGTTGCCCCTCTTCCAGGCCAGCTCTCTGCTGTGGCCAGGGAGTGCAGTGGAGGATGGCCTAAGTGCTTGGGCCCTGCACCCCATGGGAGACCAGGAGAAGCACCTGGCTCCTGGCTTCAGATCAATGCGGTGTGCCAGCCGCAGCGCGCCGGCCGCGGTGGCCACTGGGGGGTGAACCAATGGAAAAGGAAGACCTTTCTCTCTGTCTCTCTCTCTCACTGTCCACTCTGCCTGTAAAAAAAAAAAAAAAAAAAAAAAGGCAGTAAGTGAAATGCATTTGCTGGTTCTGCACAGGGGCGTGACAGCCTCCGTGGTCAACAGAGGAGCGCAGAAGGGAAGAGGGACCGTGAGCCTGAGAAACCAGCTGTGGGGGCACTGAACGACAGAGCTGTGTGGCTTGTAGAAGGCCTCATTGCCACCATTGGCAGGCTCACAGGCAGCAAGCAGGGCCCTCTCTCCGGTGGCCCTGGAGCCACGATGGGGCAGGGATGCAGCCGTGCCCCGGGGGCACAGGTGGCAGAGCAGGCAGGGCTCTTCCTGGAGAGGAGAGGCTAGGGTGGGAGAGCTGTCCTCAGCTCCTGAAAGAGGAGTTGAAACGGCAGGGTGGGGCAGGGGTGGGAAGTTAGAGGGAATTCTGACCATGGGGCGGGGAGCTCCCAAGGGATATGGCTTTGGACTCCATATAAGGAGTAACCTTGCATCACTCTCTCAACATGAAGTGATCTCTCTTGGGATGTGGAATTTGACATTGAAAGTGGTCAGGGGGCTGGTGCTATGGCACAGCAGGTTAATGCCCTGGCCTGAAGCGCCGGCATCCCGTATGGGTGCTGGTTCGAGTCCTGGCTGCTCCTCTTCAAATCCAGCTCTCTGCGATGGCCTGGGATAGCAGTGGAAGATGGCCCAGGTCCTTGGGCCCCTGCACCCATGTGGGAGATCCAGAAGAAGCTCCTGGCTCCTGGCTTCAGATCAGCACAGCTCCAGCCGTTGAGGCCATTTGGGGAGTGAACCAGCGGATGGAAGACCTCTCTCCTCTGCCTCTACCTCTCTCTGTAACTCTTTCAAATAAATAAAATAAATCTTAAAAAAAGAAAAGAAAAGAAAGTGGAAGGGCAGTGGCTGGGAACACACTGGGCAGGGATGGTGTCAGGAAATCCGCGCAGTGGTAGGTAACATGAGTGACATCACTTCAAACCCTGAGCATTTCTGGTTCTACACTTTTCTTTTTTAAAAATTTTAGTTTATGGGGCCGTATTAAATTTAAAATTTAATAATTTAATAAAATTTAAATTTAAATTTAAAATTTAATAATTTAATAAAATTTAAAAATTTTAGTTTATGCGGCGTAGCAGGGAAAGCCGCTGCCTGCAGTGCCTGCAGTGCCTGCATCCCATATGGGCACCGGTTCTAGTCTTGACTGTTCCACTTCCGATCCAACTCTTTGCCATGGCCTGGGAAAGCAGTAGAAGATGACCCAAGTGCTTGGGCCCCTTCACCAATGTGGGAGACCCGGAAGAAACTCCTGGCTCCTGGCTTTAGATCAGTGCAGCTCCGGCCGTTACTGCCATCTGTGCTTCTGCCTCTCTGTAACTCTGCCTTTCAATCAAATAAATAAATCTTTAAAAAAATTTTAGTTTATTAATTGTCTTGAAAGAGACAGATAGAGATGTCTTCCATCCACTGGTCTACTGCCCAGATGCCCATAACAGCTGGACTTGGGCCAGACCAAAGACAGGAGCCTGGAACCTAATCCAGGTCTCCCACATGGGTGAGAGAGAGCCAGGTACTTGAGTCATGACCCACTGCCTCCCGGGTGCATGTTAGCAGGAAGTTGAAATTCAAAGAGGAGCCAGGACTCAAACCCAGTCACTCTGATATAGAATGTGATATCCCAAGCAGTATTTTAACTGCTGTGGAAAATGCATGCTCCATGCTTAAAAAAAAAAATAGATATATCATGGATTCAGAGGTAGGCTTAAAGAAGTAGAGAAATTCGCTGGAGTCCAGTATGACAGTATTTTTCAGTAAGTTCTATGCAGCCTGGTATTGACATACAGAACTTGTTTCAGGACATAATTGACTACCATGCAGAATTGGTACATTGGTGAATTTAACTATTTGTAAAATAGAGTTGATTATATACATAATATATATATATAATCTAAATGACTGATTTTTGCTTTCTGTGACCAAAGAGTTCTTTTTAAATGTTGAAAACATACTTTCAGAAAATTTTTATAAATGAAGAGGTACAGAATGAGACAATCCTGACACACACTAAATAATGGGTTGGCAGGGTGACACCTTTGGAACATTTATAAAATAAAATGTCCAAAATAAATTATGTATTTAATATATTACTAGGTATTCTCACAGAATTGTAGTACAGGCTGTGTGAACTTCTGTGTTAAAGCTGTTGCTGTCTTGGGAAGGAGCCCCATCAGCAGTTTATGGGGTTTGTTTGCAGTCACATTAATAACCACTAGGTGGCAGTGTTGGGAAGAACGTGGTAAAAGCTGTAACTGCTCTAAAGTTACTAAATGAAGCTGCATTAATGAAACATTTTGGAAACGAAATCAGAGAGTGGAATTAAGGTTTATACACACAACTTTAACAGTTTGGATACCTTGTTACTGTATGTATGCTGTATTTAGAATTAAAAACTGGTACTGTTTGTGGGTTTTTAAAAAGGTTTATTTTAAAGGCTTATTATTTGAAAGGTAGTGAGTCAGAGAGAGAGAGAGGGACAGAGACACACACACACACATCTTCTCTCCACTGGTTCACTCCCAGCTGTGCACAACAGCCGAGGCTGGACCAGGCCGAAGCCAGGAGCACAGAACGTCATCCAGGACTTCCATGTGGATGGCAGGGACCCAGTGACTCGGGCCATTGTCTGCTGCCCTCGCAGGTGCATTGCTGGAAAGCTGAACAGGAAGCTGAGAAGCCAGCACTTGAATTGGCACTCCAGTCTGGGATGAGGCGTGTGGACATCCCACGTAGCAGTTTAACTTGCTGGGTCACAATGCCTGCCTCTGAGTTTTATTTATTTGAAAAACACACACACAGTGATGGATCTTCTATCTGCTGCTTCACTCCCCACACGCCCACAACAGTTGAGGCTGGGCCAGGCCCAAACCAGGAACCCAGAACTCCTCTCTGCCGTCTCCCAGGGTGCACATAAGCAGGAAGCTGCCACTGGGAGCAGAGCTGGGACTTGAGCTTGATATGGAACGCCTGATTCTCAAGTGGGGTCTTGACTAGCACATCACACAGCCGGTCTTAATGTGTGTTTGTTTTTAACTAAATAATTTCAGATATCATTGGTGTAGCAGTTATGAAACTCCTATGATATAAACCTAAGAATAAGTCTAGGTTGTGAGTATTTGTGGACTGAATACAGGACAGTTCCAAATTTTAATTATGCAAAGAGAGGTTACATGCCTCTTGGCCCTAATAGTGACCTTAAGGAAGAAGCTAATTTTTGTTATCTGAAAATTATCAGACTAATGAAAGAATTAAAGCAGAGAGTTGTTATATGGCTTCACGGTTTTGTTCCTCTTTGAAGTCTTGTATACTCTATAAACCGTGTCTTTACCAGAATGGAAATGTATGTGGGTGTTGAAACAGAACCAGCTGGAATTCAGCAGAAGTGGAGATTACAGACTTATGTTATGGTCGTTAGATTTGTCTTCCTAACTAATGCCCCTTACCTAATTCTTGGGGTAGGTTGTAATACCTATCTTTTTCATTTCTATGTCAATATCCAATCGTATTCACAATAAGTAGATATACTCCAAGCCCAGCAAATGTGTGGGTAGGAGACAAGAGTTTGTCCAGAGCAATATAAAGAAGTGATGTTGATGATGTGCATGTGCACGTGAGTTCTAAGGAAAGATAAAAATAATGAACAGGAAGCTGCTCTGTGTGAAAGTGATTTGGGCTATACTGTTTGCGGACTTTTCCCAGCTTAAAAATCTGTTGATGTCTCAGGGTCAATTATTCTTTGGGAAAGTCAGTTTCGTCGTGAAGTATTTTTTCGTTATGGCTCCTGTTCCCTTGAGAAAAGTGTTTGATCGATTCATGCATTATTGTAGTTTTCAAGTTATCTTTTACTTCTGGTTCTCAGGTTGTCAGAGTGTGCCCCAGGGCTGTCCGTTGTGTCTTGTGGTTTTAATTTTTTGGTTGTGAACTCAGATTCTGTGGGTTTTGCTTACTGTTGGAGCCCTTGTGTGGCCTAGTTCCCAGACTGTCTCTGTAGAGGGTCTCTGTGTTTCCAGCTGCTGGGTCCTTGGGGGATTTTGTGGTCCTGGTCTAGCTTTCATGTTATCTTCTTATCTTCCAACTGCCATGCCATAGAGGGAGTGCAGGGGGATACATCCCAGCCACAGAGTCGGCATGGCTTAACCCTTGGATTTTAACGTTTGTTGGGACTTCATGTTCTTTCTCTTTCCCAAATCTGTTAACACAAGCTACGGATCTCTGCGGCTTCCGCAGACTCAGTGGAACTTCCAGCCTTCTCTGTACAGACACGGTCTTGAGTGGTCTGGGCTCAGCTCCACTTTCCCTCCTTGAGCAATTTGAGGCTGTGTCTTCTCTTTAGCCTTGAAATCTTAACTTGCTGTGCTGCAGTGCATGCCTCTGAAGTTTTATTTATTTGAAAAACACACACAGAGTTGGATCTTCTATCTGCTGCTTCACTCCCCACATGCCCACAACAACTGGGGCAGGACCAGGCCAAAACCAGGAACCCAGAACTCCATCCAGCTCTCCTCTCTGCATTCTCCCAGGACGCGCATAAGCAGGAAGCTGGCATTGGGAGCAGAGCTGGGACTTGGGTATTTGGGGGTTGCCTCTCTCCTCTGAGCTTTTATAGTCCTAGATACCATGCAGTTTCCATTATGGTAGATGATATTTTGTTTGTTTATTATGTTTAAGTGTATTTTGTTGCTGGGGTAGAAAAATAATGTTTTGTTTTCTGAGCTGATCTTATATTTGGCCATCCTGCAAGATCCTGTTTCTTGGTTCTGTTTGTTTTCTTTTGAGAAATTGCCAAACTGTTTTCCAAAGTATCTGCAACGTTTTGCATTCTGATCTTCAACATGTGGGAGTTCTGCTCACCCCGCATCCTCTGGATCACCTGGTTCTGTCCATCTGAAAACATCTTCACCCATTCCACAGTGTGCGGTGGTAGCCCGTGCCATGTACATTTCCATTCCCTGCCGACTAGTGATTCGCACATCTCTTCAGGTGCTTATTTGCTGTGTGCACGTCTTTGAGAGCTCTTACCCTTTCCTGTATGTAATTGTGTTGTTTATTTCCTTCTTACTGAGTTTTGAGAGTTACTTATATTCTTGATACCAGATCATTATCTGATGTATGTTTTGGAAATTTTTTCTCCCAGTCTACTTTGTCCTTTCATTTTCTTTTCCCTCCCTCCCTCTCTCCCTCCCTTCCTTCCTTCCTTCCATTTATTTGAAAGGCAGAGTTACAGAGAGGCAGAGGCAGGAGAGGGAGGTCTTCCATCCACTGGTCACTCCCCAGGTTGCCTCAACAGCTGGAGCTGGGCCCATCCAAAGCTGGCAGCCAGGAGCTTCTTCTGGGTCTCCCACTCGGATGCAAGGGCCCAAGCACTTGGCCCTTCTTCTACCACTTTCCCAGGCCATAGCAGAGAGCTAGATTGGAAGTGGAGCAGCTGGGACTCAAACTGGCGCCGTATGGGATGCCGGCATTGCAGGCAGCGGCTTTACCCACTATGCCACAGTGCCGGCCCCTAAGTAAATCTTTTTTAAAAATCACCTGACTGGTGTCATCAACACATACATTTGTCCTTTGCTCAATAGGGTGCTCTCCAGGCGTCCTGGCTGGTCTTAGCCTTGAAATAAAGTATTGTGAGCATTCACACTTTGTTCTTTTCCGAAGTTGCTGTGACTGATGTAGTTCTCTTGCTTTCAGTAGGAGTCTTAGAATCAGTTTGTTAATTTCTTCCCCCAACAGCCTGCTGGAAATTTTAGTGGGATTGCATTGATTCTCTGAATCAATTCGGGAATAGATAATTTTATAATATTGAATATTCTAATTCATGAACATGGAATATCTTTCTTTAGATCTTTTAAACAAATTTCTCCCATCAGTATTTTGTAGTTTTCAGCATATAAATTTCACACTTATCTTGTTGTATATCTAAATATTTTAGGGGTTTTGGTGTCATGGCAAATGGTATTTAACGTTTTTAATTTCCAATGGTTGATTTCCAGTATATAGAAATAAAATTGATTTTACTTTAGGTAGGGTTTATTCTAGGAATGCTGATATTGTTCAAAATAAAGGGATCTGTTATCATATGACATGTATTTAATTAATGTCAGTAGGTCAAAGGCAACAAAGGTGATCACTTTATAATTCAAATGTAATCATGTCATGCCCATTTGAAAAATATAGCCATGGGTTCCTATTGCTTTTTGTTTGTTTAATTGAAAAGCAGAGAGGGCCGGCGCCGCGGCTCACTAGGCTAATCCTCCGCCTAGCGGCACCGGCACACCGGGTTCTAGTCCCGGTCGGGGCGCCGGATTCTGTCCCGGTTGTCCCTCTTCCAAGCCAGCCCTCTGCTGTGGCCAGGGAGTGCAGTGGAGGATGGCCCAGGTGCTTGGGCCCTGCACTCCGTGGGAGACTAGGAAAAGCACCTGGCTCCTGGCTCCTGCCATCGGATCAGCGCGGTGCGCCGGCCGCAGCGCGCCGGCCGCGGTGGCCATTGGAGGGTGAACCAACGGCAAAAGGAAGACCTTTCTCTCTGTCTCTCTCTCTCACTGTCCACTCTGCCTGTCAAAAAAAAAAAAAAAAAAAATTGAAAAGCAGAGACAGCCAGTGATCTATCATTGCTGATTCATTCTGCCCACACAGACTGGGGCTGGACCAGGCCAAAACCAGGAGCAGGGAACTCACCTCAGGTACACTGTTAAGTGTACACCTAAGTCATGTTTATTAGACTTCCATTGAACCTGTAGAAGTGATACTGACACTGTGAGAAACAATGACCTGATCAGCCCTTGTCCTGAATGTCAAGGAACAGCTTACTATTTTACTCTTTTTAGTATTTTCTTGTTCTACTTTATACCATTGGTTGAACTCTTTAATTAACACACAATAATTCTTAGGTGTTTAAAGTTAACTGAAAATTGATCCCTGTTAAAAATAAGAGTGGGAATAAGAGAGGGAGAAGTTGTACACTTTGGCACACACTCACTCGGACTTACCCCTAACGATAGAGCTAGAAACATGCCATGGGACTCCAAATCCCATTAAGTTGGCATGTACCAATGCCATCTTACTAGTTACAGTGATCGGTACAAGTCATAATTGATCATAAAGATAGGATTAAGTGTCAAAGGGATCACATAAACAAGACCAGTGTCTGCTAATAATAATTGATAGAATTAAAAAGGAGAGAACGATCCAACATGGGAAGCAGGATACATAGTAGACTCATAGAATGGCAAATGCCCTAAACAGCACTCTGGCCTCAGAATCAGGCCTTAAGGCATTCGGATCTGGCTAAAAAGCCTATGAGAGTTCTCAGGCATGGAAAGCCAAGACACTGTGGCAAAAAAAATGACCTAAATGAAAGATCTCTGTGAGATCCCAGCAGAAAGATTGGGCCATCAAAGAAGGATGTATCTTTCTCTGAAGGAAGGAGAGAACTTCCACTTTGATCATGGCCTTGTCTAAATAAGGTCAGAGTATGTGAACTCAAGAGGCTTCCATAGCCCTGGCAGCTCATGACAAGAGTCTCAAGTGATTACTAATGTCATAAATAAGAATATCAATTGTTAAATAAACAACGGGAGTCACTGTGCATTTACTCCCCATGTAGGATCTCTGTCCTTTATGTGTTGTACTATGCGAATTAATGGTAAAACTAGTCTTCAAACAGTACTTTATACTTTGTGTGTCTGTGTGGGTGCTATCTGTTGAAATCTTTACTTTGTATATACTAAGTTGATCTGTATATAAAGATAATTAAAAATGAATCTTAATGAAGAATAGGAAGGGAGAGGGAGTAGGAGATGGGATGGTTTGCGGGTAGGAGGGTGGTTATTGGGGGAAAAACCATTTTAAAGCAAAAGTTGTACTATTGAAATTTATATTTATTAAAGAAAAGTTTTAAAAAAATTTAAAAATTAGATTTCCATTGTACAACAGATCTCTAGAACTTCTCATTTTGAGTTTTTGTGTATTTGGCAAAGCTCTTGAGTCTTTATAGTATACTTGAAGATGATTTCTCCTTTTTAAAAATATTTATATATTTTCATCTATTCGAAAGGCAGAGCAACAGAGAGAGATGATTGGGTTCACTCTCCAGGTGCCCACAGATCTGGGCCAGGCTGAATCCAGGAGCCAGGAACTCCCTCCAGATCTCCCGTGTGGGTAGCAGGGGCCCAAGCACTTGAACCATCATCTCCTGCCTGCAAAGATGCGTTGCAGGGAGCTGGATCAGAAGCAGAGTAGCTAGTACTTGAATCCACACTGCAGTATGGGATGTGGGCATCCCAAGCAGTGGTTCAACCTGCTAAACCACAGTGCCTGCTCCCACGATGATTTTTATTTGGTATCACTTTTAAATAAGAACTTGGATGCATACAGATTATAGGTAAAAGGTTTTTCTTCATTAATTTAATATTATTATTCTATTCTCTCATTGAATCTCCTGTGTCTTTTGTGAAATATGATATTGATCTTATTTCCTTTATAAGATTCTTTGCTTTTGGAGGCTTCTAGAATGTTCTCATGTATCTGTTCTTACCATGTCACTGTCAAGTATCTGGGCATGGATTATCTTTACCTAAACTGTTTGGCCTCTAAGAGACCTTTGCTTGAAATGTTTTTGTATGTTTTAAATGCTGTGTCGTTTCTTTGCGCATGTTTTCTGTTTCCTCCTGATTCAGCCTTTTATGCTGACTCTGGGAATCCTCAGTTTGTTATAACAAACTTACTGGTTTTTTTTTTTTTTTTCCAGCTGTATTCATCCCACTTCTTATCTCATCTGTTGTGTTTTTTTATTTAATACTTCCTTCCACATACTCTGATTGCATGTTTTTAATGTTTTCTCTTATTGCTTCCATTAGTATAGCTTTTAATATATTTTATAACTTGAAGTTCATTTGTTCTAAAAATTCTGCTTTCATTGGTAATATTATTCAATTTTTTCTCTCTTTTATTGTGATTGTGTTCCAAGCATGTCTAATGATTTTTGGCCCCTGCACTTATGTTCCCCTGAAGGGTGTTAAGCTCCTTTGATCGTGTCAGATCAGGTAAGGGTGTGGGAGGGATGGAGAACCTTTGTTACCCACTCCTGTGTGCTCGAGGTCCCAGGCTAGCTGGGGACTTTCCTGCAAACTCATTCAGAGCAACAGGGTGGATGCTTGGTGCAGCAGGTGAGACCCACTTGAGATGCTTGCGTCCCATTTGCAGTCCAGCTTCCTGCTAATGCACATCCTGGGAGACAGCTGGGGATGGGTGGCTCAGGTAGTTAGGTCTTTGCCACCTACATGGGAGAGTTGCATTTGGACAGTGAACCACTGAATGGAAAATTTCTATCTCTGTCTCTACCTACCTTTCACATAAAATGAAAATTAACTAATTTTTTTTACAAAAGAAATATGCACTATGGAGAATGCTATCTCTTGTAGTGTGACTGTTGAGAGATCTCATGGAGATTTGGGATGGTTTATGATGAGCCATTCTGGAGTGGTTCCCTTTGGGTTGTGTACTTGGTATGGCCCTGTCGTTGAGGAAACGGTGATGTTTCTTTTCTTGACTTGTGACCATCTCCCCTTCCATTTTCTTGGTTTTCTTTTCTGGAAACCCTTTGATCTGGAAGTTCTGTTTCTTGTACATGTCTAGCATTAATCTTGTTTTCCTCTGCCTCTCTGTAACTCTGCATTTCAAATAAATAAAATAAATTCTTAAAGAATTCTTAGAATTGTGAAATAAAATTATTTGTCAGTAAATTATACTAGGGTACCTCTGTTAGTATTCACAAACTTTATTTTTAAGATCATTTTATATTGTGCAGTACTCTTTCACTCAGAATATTCTTTGAATCTTTATGCTATAATTGGCTTTTTCCATGGGCTGTCTCCTGGGTCTCTTAGTATTTCAGTCAGTATTGTCTCCTCTCCACTGTCACCCAGTGCGACCAGTCATGAGCATCTCTTCAAGGCTCATCCCTTGTTTTTTGCAAAATGGTTCTTTTTTTTTAAACTAGTTTATTTATTTGCCTTGTTTTGTTTTGTTTCTCCCAGAAACCTTTTATTTAAGGAATATAAACTTCATGCATTTCAGAAATACAACTTTAGGAATATAGTGATTCTTCCCACCATACCCACCCTCCTACCAGCACTCCCACTCTTCTTCCTCCTCCCTCTCCCAATCCGATTCTTATTTTTTACTAAGATCTATTTTCAATTAACTTTATACATGTAAGATTAACTCTGTACTAAGTAAAGGGATCAACATATAGTATGAAAAAGAAAAAAAAAAACTTCTCCTCAACAGTCAAGACAAGGGCTGTTCAAGTAATTGCATGGGAGCCGGTGCTGTGGTGTAGTGGGTAAAGCCGCCACCTGCAGTGCTGGCATCCCATATGGGCACCAGTTCAAGTCTCAGCTGCTTCCCTTCCAATCCAGCTCTCTGCCATGGCTTAGGAAAGCAGCGGAAAATGGCCCAGGTCTTTGGGCCCCTGCACCCATGTTGGAGACCCAGATGATTCTCTAGGCTCCTGGCCATTTGGAGAGTGAACCAGCAAATGGAAGACTTCTCTCTGTGTGCCTCTGCCTCTCTCTAACTCTGCCTTTCAAAGAAAAGAAATAAATATTTTTAAAAAGTCATTGCATCTCAAAGTGTGATTTTCACTTTAATAGATTACCCTTTAGGTGTACTCTTATTACTGCAGATCAGTGAGAACATATGGTATTTGTCCTTTTGGGACCGGCTTATTTCACTAAGTATAATATGTTGCAGCTGCATCCATTTTGTTGACAAATTGTGTTTCTGTTCTCTGTAATCTGAGGGGCAGTAGTGATGACGGGTGCTTGCTTGGTCTTAGGATCCATCTGTGGGAACTTACGATCCTCATTTCTGCAAATAGCCAGCAAGCAGTAGGTAAATGTCGTGTTAGACTCTCCATCGAGGGGCTGGTCCTGTTCTGATGAAAGACTGTGTGTCCGACAGACGTTGTGCTTGAGTTAGTCTTCTCATTTCGCTGCCTCACACTGCATGGGACTGAGCTCTCCAGGCAAAACAGAGATAACTCACCAGGTTCTGAAACAAGTGCTGTGGTGCCGCCGGCGCGGTTTTGTGGACGAGCCTAGTGATTCAGACTTGTTTAAAACAATTGGCCGCAAATGTCATGTGCGTTTGCTTCTGAACCGTGTAGCTCCATGTCCGACTTGCAGATGGACCACCGCGTTACCTGCGGTGGCGGAGTTGGTCCCAGGCCGTGGTGGTCCTGTCTCCACCGTGCTGAGAGCTTGGGTGCCTTGTGCCCACAGCCCAGCCTGAGTGGAAAGCAGCAGCTACCACATCTACAGTCGTCTGAGGTCCGCTCCACACCAGCCGCTGGAGTA
This sequence comes from Oryctolagus cuniculus, assembly GCF_051225735.1. Taxonomy (NCBI): domain Eukaryota; kingdom Metazoa; phylum Chordata; class Mammalia; order Lagomorpha; family Leporidae; genus Oryctolagus; species Oryctolagus cuniculus. Next base: position 13,313,342 of record NC_142875.1, on the reverse strand, counting down.
TTTTTAGGGGATGTGGATACCGTGGGCAAAGTCAGCAGTGGCAGTGAGCTTTTTAAAGTATGTACCCCTCTGATTTTGAACTTGGGCTTAATCTTCAGTGTATAAGTCCTTATCGTAGCTTGAAAGATGGTCAGTGTCTATGCCTCAGAAGTGAAGTGACAGTTCTCAGAATCAGGAGAGACACCGAGGTCTCTGGATTCCAAGTGATCACATTCATGTGTTCAGAGGAACAGGCTAGATGTGTTGCGCTCATAGATATTTTCGGTATCTTCTCTCCTTTAATTCTATTTTTTTTTTTTAAACAAAAGACTAACTTGGTATGGTCATTTCATCTGTCTTACTTGTAGAAAACTGAGTCTTGGAGAGACTTAAGAAATCTGCCCGGGAGCACATCGCTTGCTGACGGGTTGGAATTGTAGCCCGAGGTCCAGACCTCACAGCCCTCAGGCGAGCAGGTTCACGTCCGGGTGCCTGTCAGTGTGCAGAGCCCCTGCTTCTGAGACGTGACCACGATGACTGCTCAGCGAGTCACTCAGCACTCAGTCCACTGCTTGTAGCCAAAGCCTTCGGATTCTGAGCGCTCTTGTCCCCTCTCCTCTTCCCTCCTCTAGCTGGGCCATCACTCCCGCCTTCCTCTTTCCCTTCCTCTTTCTCTTCATCCTCTTTCCCCTTCCCGCTTATCCCCTCCCCCGATCTCCTCCCAGCGATGCCTCCTGGTTGGGTTGGGCCTCCCAGAGATTTCAGTCCATAAATACTCCCTGCACGGAGTACTGTGAGGAGTGCAAAACCCGCTCCTCAGAGTTGCTGTGCAGAGTCAAAGCTGTGAGGCGAGCGCTGGCCACCTTCAGGGCCTCAGGGAAGCTTAAGTGTCACAGGGCACAGGTCACAGTCCCTTGTTACTTTCTCGTAGCACTTGCACCACCACAGAAATTAAATCACTTGGGAGGAGTGATTTGCTGCTTGCCACCTCTCTAGACACAGTTTTGTGGGAGCAGGAGCCTGTCAGTGTCAACCACTGAGGGTCCTCCGTGTCCTCACCCACTGGGGTGGCTGTAACAGAACACCTCAGGCCGGTGGCTTCCTCATGGTCCAGGGGACGGAGAAGATCAACGTCAGTGCGCTGGCAGATCTCGGTGTTTGGTGAAGGCCTGCTTCCCACTTAACAGGCAGCCATGTCTTCCCTGTGGGCCTGCGTGGCAGAAGGAATGAGACAGTTCTCTGGGGTCTTTTAGGAAACATTTATTTATTTGAAATGCAGGGGGTGGGGGTATCTTCCATCCACTGGTTTGCTCCCCAAATGCCTGCAGCAGCTGAGGCTGAACCCGGTTGAAGCCGGGAACCTGGAACCTGCTTGGATCTCCCACATGGGTGGCAGGGACCCAACTACTTGAGCTGTCATCTGCTCCTTCCCGGGGTGCACTTTAGCAGGTAGCCAAATTGAAAGCAGAGCTAAAAGTGGAACCCAAGTACTCCGATCATGGAATCTAAGCAGCCCAAGCAGCATCTTAACCCCTATGCTGAAAGGCCCCTGCCTTGTGTTAATTTTTTAAGCTTATTTTTATTTATTTAACAAGCAGAGTGGCATGCAGAAGGAAAGACAGAGAAAAAAATCTATCTGTTGGTGACCAGGATGATTGGGGTTGGGCCAGGTGAAAGCCAAGAGCCAATAACTCCATTATGATCAGCCACATAGGTGGCAGGAGTCCAAGTACTTGGGCCATCTTCCACTTCCTTCCCAGGCACATTAGCAGAGAGCTGGATTGCAAGCAGAGCAGCTGAGGATGCCAGCATTATAGGCAGTGCTTAACCTGCTGCACCACAGTGCTGCCCCCTGGGGTCCCCTTTATAAAGACACTAATCCCACTTCTGAATATGGCACCCTCATGACTTAATCACCCCAAACACCCTTACCTCTGAATACCTGCTGTCATGTTAGGATCTCACCCTGTGAATTTCGGGAGACACACACATTCGGTTGCTAGCACTTGGTTAGCCTAGTGACTCCTCATAGTGGGCACATACATCCGTTGGCTGGATTGGTGGATGAATTGATAGAGTAATAAATGAATGAGAAGGCATTGTTCTTTTCATTCCATTTCATCTTTTGTGTGAACTGTTGCAGTAGCCTCCTAACTGTTCCATCATTTGCACCACCCTGCACCCTTAATTTTATCTCCGAAGGATATCTGGCCTTACTTCCTCATGTTTTGACAGACGCCTGTGACTTTCACCTGCTATTTTATAAAGTTTAACTTGTTAGGCACTCAGCATGGAGCTCCCACCAACCTTTCCCGCCCCGTTTTCTGTCTTCCCTCCTTTGTACTGTGCACACCAGCTAAATGGCGTTGCTCACCACTGCTGCTCGCTCCTGTGCCATTTCAGGTCTCTCTGGATCCATCTGTGACGACAGTTCGGGCTGCAGCGTCCTTTCTTCCCTCTGCCTGGCACACGTCTGCTGAGCCAGCGAGGGGAGCTTCAGGGCTGCCCTTGGATAACTGCTCGGGGAAGCTGCACCCCAGCCAGAGTCAGCCCCTCCTTCCTTTGCACTCGCAGGTGACTTTGCACTTGCAGGTGACGTGGAACACTTGTTATCTGGGATGGAAATGGTGTACCTGATTCACCACTCTCTCACCTTTGGAACTTCAGCAGCATGGAGTAGTGAAAAGAATGTTCTCCGACACCAAAGCGAGCTGACAGTGATACAAACGTTAGTCCGCCACATGCCGGTCGCTTCAGTTATTCTTTATTTTTTTTTTAAGATGTATTTAGTTATACGAAAGGCAGAGTTTCAAAGAGGGATGCTGGTTCACTCCCCAGATGGCTACAACGGCCGGGGCTGGGCCAGGCTGAAGCCGGGGGACTAGGAGCTTCCTCCAGGTCTCCCTCATGGTTGGCAGGGACCCAAGCACTTGGGCCATCTTCTGCTGCTTCCCCAGGCCATTGGTAGCAAGCTGGATCAAAAGAGGAACAGCTGGGTCACAAGCTGGCACCCATATAGGATGCAGGTATTGCAGATAGTGGCTTTACCTGCTATGCCACAACACCGGCCGCTGCTCCAGTTACTCTTTTGTACCAATCACTGGTGCCACCTGTCTGTCTTTTCCCTTTCTCTTCCCTCTTTCCATCTCAAATCTGTTACTGGTGACAAAACTACAAAAATTGAATTTCAAGTGTGAATTCAATGATATATTTCAAGCACTGAACTGTTGCACCTTTATAAAATCATTCCCAGGGTCTTACTCAGAGAGCTTGTATAACCCATTCATTCTTGTAGTCTCAGAACATCTCATTTTCTCAATGAAAACAGTTCAGTTCAGTATCTGGGTGTCTGCTGCTGTGTGTGCAGCAGGCAGCCGGCACTCAGCACGTGCGCCCTTCGCTCTGGCACCGCCAGTCCTCAGGATCACTGTTTGAGGAAACAGGCCCAGAAACCCTGTAAGCTGGTGAACCAGACCACAGCGTCAGGAGAGAGGTAGCAAGAAGAAACGGCCTCTCCTCCTCAGTCTGGGGAGTGGTGAGGAGGAGGTTGCTCGCCTGTGTCTTCAAGACACTAGGACTGCTCCAGCTCAGAGTAGCACGCAGTGCTCCTTGCCCGCAGAGCTCATTAGTTAACTGTGAAAAAGAGACGCAAGCTTTTAACACAGCAGAGATGTCTTCAGCAGTCTCAGTGGCTGCAGCATCGTGAGGGGACAGATTTCATGCACCCTGCTCAGAAGGGTCTAGGCTGTCACCAGAAGTTTACATGAAGCCGCGCCATCAGTGGTTTCATTGAGTGAGGAAGACAACGTAGTTGATTTCAACTAGAGTTTTCTGAGCCTCGGCATTTTTGATTTTTTGGCTGCATAGTTCTTGGTCGTGAGGGGCTGTTCTGGGCACTGCAGATTTTTGAACAGCTACCTTGGCTTCTACCCAGCGGCCCCGCCCCTAGTCATGACGACTAAAAATGTCTCCAGATGTTGCCAAATGACACTCTGAGGGCATAACCACCCCTAGTGGGGACTGGGACATGCCCGGTGCTGGGTGGTGAGGAACCCTGGAAAGAGTTGGCCCCCACGCTCGAGGGGCTCAGGGCTGTGAGGCTCTTGAGATCTGACAGGGAGAGTATTTCTAGTAGGTGACTGAAATAGCTTTGGTCGGGCTGTTAGTAAAAATTTGTTTCAAAGAAGTTTAACATCTGTTTTCATTTCTGCTTTTCTAAGTTGCCTTGCTACTCAATTCCTTTATTTTAGCTGCCTTCCTCTTAGGACTTAAAATGTTTGAGTATGTCAAAATTTCCAGCCTAGTGGGAAATATGCTTGTTCAGACAGAAATAAAAATAATAACTGTTAGGACTGAGATGGAATGAGCAGTTAGTTAAGTCAGACCCAGGTGACAGCACAGGAGAGAGTGTGACTGTGAAGGGAGCTAGAAGTCTGGTTGTGCTCAACATTCACTTCCTGTTCTTGTTTATCATTGGAAAGTTGCACCTTATGTAAGATTTTAGATTCAGATCATTGTATTTTTCTAAGAAAAAAATTCAAAATGCTAGCTATGTCTTGGTAACCATAGCAAAATATTCAACACACACACAAATCTCATACCTCTCCCTTAAGATACCACTTATTTACTTGCCTAACATTTAATATTGGCTTCTCAGAGCTAAGATTCAGAGGGTAACTTTGGTCTGTGTTGTTTTCAGTTGTCATCCCAGCTGAAATGAGGACAGCTGTGGTTCATGGTGGGCACTTAATATTTGTTGTGTTAAGAAATACCCAGGACAAGAAGATGTTCATTAATATGTTGAGTATTTTGTACCCCAGAGTCTCCTATTGTAGATATGCCAGATTTAAATGAATATTTGCAACAGTGTTGCAAGAGTAAGTGAAGTATTGCTGTGTTCTCTGTGAGAAAGCAGAGGTTCTCAGAATTGAGTCACTGGGTGACAGCTACTGAAGTGGCCAGTGAGCCTAAGTAGAAATCGATGCCTGTCTGACTCCTAGCCCATAAGAGAAAATCTAAGAGAAAAATCGAGTTAGTGGTCATCTGTTCACTATGCTAGAAATTAAAGTGTGTATTTACTTGTTAAATGGAGGTTTCCTGTGTGTATTTTCAACCACAGAGACACAAATGTTGGTTAAAGTAGATGTTAGTGTCCAGAGACAACCGTTGTATGGCATTCAAATGCTCCTGCTAAAACGAGACTTGCTGGCTAAGTGACACTCCCTTCATTAGCTGTTCCTTCAATTTAATTTAGCACACAGAGGAAACCTCCTGTTTCTCTTCAGTGGCTCTTCAGTACTGCCACTAGGGTTTATACATAATAACATTTTAATGTGGTTTCAGGCTTACAAGAAAGTTGCAAGAATAAGACAAAGAACTCCCTGTATCCTAAACCCAGATGCCCCAATTATGAACATTTCTACATTTGCTTTATCATTTTATATATATATATATATACACACACACACACACACACGGTGTTTTCTCTGAATCATTTGAGAACACATTGTGAATATAATGTCTTTTTACTCAGTATACTTATATCAGTGTGCATGCCTTTATTCATATTTGGTAATTGTCCAACTAATGGCCTTTCTAACAAAAATGAATAAAAACTTTTTAGTTTGGTCCAGTCCACTATTAACATCTTTCATTAGTTGTTGTGTTCTCTTACTGTGTAAACTGAGATGTCCCCGCCCTGCCTTTGGTGTTTCTGAAGAGTCTAAGCCAGATACTTTATAGAAGGGGGCACTTGCTTTGATGCTGTATACAATTAAGTCAAGCGTGAAGCAGTAAATAAAAAATACTTTGTTCCCTTTATTTCTTTTGATATAACATTTTAAAGCATTTAATTTTTAAAAATTTTAGTCACACAAGCAGAGAGAATAATAAATGTGCCTTAGGACCAGATCAACAGTTAACATTCTGTTCCCCAGCATTTTTAGTTGAAGTGTTCTGAGGCAGTTTCCAGACATACTTCATTCCATATTTCAGTAAGCTATAAAAAAACAACATTTCTTATATGAGTATCATATTGCCTTACCTAAAACTTATTTATAATTCTTTAATATTATATACTATGAAACTGTACTCACATTTCTCCTGTTACCTTGAAAATGCCTTTTTACATTTGATTTTGCATTTAATTGTGACATCTGTGCAGCAGTGGTGGCGACAACTGTAGCTTCGTCTTCTTGTTCTTCTTATTAGATGTTCCTTCCACCCTTTTGGAAGAGTGTTTTACTAAGTTGGTAGGATGGCTACATTAGATTGAGCAAGGCGGTGCTTTGTCAACCAGGCTTCTCCCAGTGTGCGTACCCCTCAGGCAGAGGTGGGGGAGCTGAGTGCTCCGTTCTGTCAACGCCCTTGCATCCAGAGTTCTGGATGTGACTTAGGCTGCACCAATCAGAGGCCCGTGCGTAGGTCTTGGATTGAGTCTGAGTGGAGCCGAGCTGGTGCTGTGTGAGATTCCTCTCTCTGCTGCTGCAGTTCTGCAGGCCTTCAGGTCTCCGGGCCTCTCAGTTCCTCGTCCCCACGCTCTGCTGAGATGGTTTCCTGTGGAGCTCACGCCTGGTGTCAGGACTTCAATATTAGGACTTCTTGGTAGACCAGTCTTGGGTGTTGGTCTAGGAGCCTTGCTCCTGGAGGCACAACCTGGATCTGTGCTCATCTTTTTCTGCCCAAAATAGCTTGAGAGGTTTCTGTTATCTGTAACTGAACCTTAGCCGACAGAACTGATAATCAGAAGAATGTAACTTTTATATTTGACTTCAGATGTGTGTATAGGGAGCAGTATTCCAGGATCTGAAGCATTTGAACTGGGACATGGTTTTCACTGCAGTCCTTGTCAGCAGATCACTTTACTCAGAGAGCCTTGAGTGTGCCTGTTTATGAAACTCCGCTGATGAACTCTGGGTTATAACCGTTCTTTGCTGGTGATTGTCACCATCATCCACCTTCTTCAGGGTTTCCTGAAGGCCCATTGAGACTCCCTTCACATGTGATCTTGGGACAGGGAGATGGCCGCTGTGTGTCCTGTTCTCATATGATTGGGTCGCCGCAGTTAACTGACTAGTGATAGAGACTAGTAGCCCCTTCTGTCTTCCAATTCTTTCTGAATCCTGTCCTGAATTTCTGCCTGCACTCCAAAGTAATCAGAGTTTGGGGATGAGTTACAGACTATGTTTATCCAAAAAAAAAAAAAAACAAAAAAAAACAATGTATTATAGAAAGTATCAAACATGCACAAACATGGAAGGAATAGTGTAACTACTGCCATGTACCCGTCACTGGGTCAACATTTTGTCCAAAAAACAAACTTCAAATAATTTGACAGCCGAGCCCCTAGTGAGACACTTTCCTATACTTTTCCTTTTACTGTTTGCTCTCTGAATTCTGCATGACCAAGGCTTACAGTATCTGGTAACTTTGCACCTCTCTCCACCGGATTACTCCTTAAATGGCTGCAGCAGTCAGACCTGGGCCAGGTGGAAGCCAAACCTGGAACTCTATCCGGGTCTCCCATGTGGGCTACAGGGGCTCATATATTTGGGCCATCCTGCACTGCCTTCCCAGGCATATTAGCAGGGAGTTGGATTGGAAGCAGAGCAACTGGGACTTGAACCAGTGTTCTGATAAGGGATGCTGGAATGCCACCATTGCAGGTGGCGGCTTATCACCCTGTGCCACAACGCTGGCCCCAGGACTGCTTCCATTTCTTGTCATGGGGGTGATAGGTCTGTGGGCTTGATGTCTTCCTCTTCCTGGGTGCTCTTTAAATAGAACCATTAACATTCAGTTCATGATGTTGTCCTTGGTTCCTTACAATAGGAAAAAGTGGGCAGTAATGCATAAAGTGCAAATATGTTCATTATTGTCTTGGATAATAATACCTGACAGGCCAGGACATGATAATATAGTTTAAAAACAAACAAACCAACCAACCTGAGTACAGATGGAAATCCTGTGTTTTCACTGTATATCACAAGAAAAGCAGATGTTTCACTCTTTGACTTGAGGGGAAATTTGTGGAGCTGCTGCTCTGAAGCTCTAAGAACTCACCAGTGTGTTACTTTTCTTAGAGTAGAATGCAGACCTTCCGTAGCCTCTGTGTAGTTTCATTCTGACCTACCTTTTTCTTCTCAAAGCCTGCATGAGAAAAGTCATCGTACAGGATAGGGAAACTAGAAATAAATATTCTCACACTCCAAGAAAACTGACAAAGGACAATGAAAAAGCATCTGAGTTCTTGTCTGGGATCACTGTGGCAGAGCCCATGTGGGACGGAAGGGGCTGGGGCTCCTGCCCTCCAGTGGCTTGCAGTTGAGTCACATAGATGTGAGCATGGTTAACAATGAGAAGTGACACAGTTGGTGTACAAATAAAGAGGCAGAGATGGCCCTCAAACATTTTTTAGTGTTTGTTTATTTTTTTTATTCATTTGAAAGGCAGGGTGACAGAGATAGAGAGAGATCTCCCATCTGCTGGTTGACTCCCCAAATGCCTGCAACAGCCAGGGCTGGGTCAGGCTGAAGCCAAGAGCCTGGGACTCCATCAGGTCTCCCACATGGGTGGCAGGGGCCCAAGCACTTTAGCCATCATCTGCTGTTTCCTAGGATACATTAGCAGGGAGCTAGATTGGAAGCAGAACAGCCAGGACTCAAGCCAGCACTCTGATAATGGGGTGTGCACATCACAAGTGGCAGCTTAACTGCTGTGCCACAAGGCCCGTCCTGGTCTTTAAAATTTTAATTGAACAAAAACCAAATCGTGCATTATTTTTCTCATGTATGTTACCCTCTTGCACAGTTTTCTTTTTTATAACATAGCTTTTATGTTGTTAATTTATTTGCCTTTTGAAAGGCAGAGAGACAGAGATGGGGGAAATCAGAGAAAGAGATCCCATCTGCTGGTTCTCTCCCCAAATGCCATCATAGCCAGGGTATGGCTAGGCCAGAGCCTGGCGGGAGCTCTGAACTCAGTTCAGGTCTCCCACACAGGTGGCGGATCCACGCACTTGATCTATAATCTGCTGCTTCCCAGGGTATGTACGAGCAGGAAGCTGGATTGAAATCGGGGTAGGCCAGCCTCAAATCAGGCACTCTGATATGGGGTGCAGGTGCCCCCAAATGACTGCTCAACTGCTGTGGTGAACACCACTCCACAGTTACTTCCTCCGACCAACTGGAACATTGCAGAGGTTTCTGTAAGTCTGAATATGCATCATGAGAGATAAATAAGTAGAAGTAGTCATACATTGCTTTTTCATTTGGAAGGAACTGGAAAAGCAAGTGGCATTCATATTATCAGCAGAAAACTTCCCTTTTTAGAAAAGAAATCCAGACTGATTGAAATGACATTCTAGTTCTTGATGTGTATGTTCCATATATCCCATGATAAATATTTTAGTGCTGAGCATGTATTAGTATCTATTGCTGCCTAACAGATTATGATGTGCAATAATATAAACTACATATCCACCAGACTTTAATAATGCAGATCATATGGTATCCTCAGGTAACACCAATGACCTGTAGGCAACACGTGTTTTTTCAGGATCGTCAGTGTTCAAGGTGCTGTGGTCAGAGCTGCTGAGAGTAGAATAGAAAGCTGTAGAAGTCGGTGTCTCTGCCCCAGTGGAGTTTGTGTTTTAGTTGTGGGAGACAAGAATAATGCACATGAAATAACACACCATGGGCTATATAATGGCTGATGAAGAACTTATATATTATCTGGCTCTGATTTCACCAACAAGAAGACTGAGGTCTAGAAAGGCTCAAAGACTGGACAGTGACATGGAGCTGGTTAGCATTCAAACCAGAAGCTGCCCGCAGGTCTCCAAGCCAGCAGGGCTTATGCCTCCTTTTTCTAGGATATTATATGTGTGAGTTAAAAGTACGTGGCGTAGACTGCAAGAGCCAACTCCACTGAGGAAAGGAAAGTGGTAGCTTCTCATCCTCAAAGAAGAATTAGAGGTGGAGGCAGATTAAGTGGGGGAAGCAGATTAATCTAACCAGTGAGAACCGAGTGTTTGTTCTGTTAAAGGGACGGAGACAAAACCAGCCAGACTAACTCAAAAGGCACATATTGGGCAATGCAGGGACTTGAAAGTGCAGGAGAGGAAGTTGAACTTGATGTGGTAGACCGCGGGGAACTGTTCTCTGTCCTTGTGCATGAAATGACAGAATGAAAGTGGGATTAAGGAAGATGCATTGATTCCCAGGAGAACTGGATAGTGTCTGCGTTTGGCTTTTCTTACTCGCTGTGCACTGGTTTTTTCACTCCAGCTTGGTCAAACACTGAAAAACCTAAACACGCTAGCTTACGTTGGCAGCCGCAGATGAAGCCTGGAATCCCTGCAGCTTGCTCCGTAAATGTGCCGCTCAGTTGCTGCTTGTCCAGCGTAGGAGGGTGGGGCACGGGGCTGGGAGTTCTGCACGTGCTCATTCAGGGTCCCTCCGTCAAAACAATCTACGGTCACTGTGGCAGGAGAAGAGCCGGATGGAACGTCTGTCGTTGCTCTCCAACGGCTTCAGCCTTGAAGTGACTTTTGTCAATCCCCTACCACCACCATCACCACCACACACAAACTCATTGGCCAGAAGTAGTCACATCCCCGCCAAGGAAACCCAAGGATATTTGGTGAGCAGTAGGAGCTCTTTGAGGGTGCTCTGAGAGGGGCAATATTTCCACTTGCTTGAGAGAGAAAATATGGCGATGAAGAGTACTGACCCTGGAGTAACTCTGCCAGAGTCCAGAGCCCAGCCCCTCCACTGAGCTTGCTGTGTGACCTTGCGCAGGCTGCTCAGCCTTACTGGACCACAGTTTTATGGTCTGTGAAATGGGAAAAGCCTCACAGAATTATGGTGAAGCGGAAATGAGCTTAAGTGTGTGTGATGTGCTTGGAGTGCTATGTTTCGTGATTGTATTTATTATTGCTGTTATTAATTTTTTTGAAGATTTATTTGTTTGAGAGGCAGAGTTATAGAGAGAGAGACAGAGAGACAGATAGAGATCTTCCATCCGCTGGTTCACTCCCCAGTTGGCTGCAATGGCCAGAACCAAGCCAATCCGAAGCCAGAAGCCGGGAGCTTCTTCCAGGTCTCCCACATGGGAACAGCGGCCCAAGCACTTGGGCCATCTTCTACTTTCCAAGGGCATCAACAGGAACTGGATCCCAAGAGGAGCAACCAGGACTTGAACTGACACCCATATGGGATGCCAGTGCCACAGGCGGATGCTTAACCTAGTACATCACAGTACCAGCCCCTGTTGTTACTGATTGTATCTGCTGGCTTCCAGTAGAGCATCCTAAAGGAAGGCAAAAATTTCTGCTTCTAGTTGAGGGGCCCAGAGAGAGGGGGGTTATAAGTGATTTAGGTGAGTGATACCGGCGTCTGGACCAGGATGATGATCCTGGGTAAGAAAAGATGGGCAAGAGAGCCCGCGGAGGAGACCCAGGCCAGGCTTTGCCATTGATGAAGGCTGTGGTTGAGAAGTGATGAGGTGCGGATGACTTAGAGGACGGAAGTGGAGTTTGCACAGAGCTCTGGAGTCTGTGCAAGGAAGGATATAACCTGAGGTTCAGATGGTGATGGATAGAGTCCAAGGCAGAGGAGGCCCCCGGAAGTGGAGGAGTAGCATCCAGGCAAGAGGGGCAAGCTGGAACCAGCTCTTGGTAAACTTAAATTTCAATAAATGCTAGTGTCTGAGTGTTCTGAGTCAGACCACAGACCCCAGGATCCAATGTTTTGGGTTAAATCCCAGCTCCAGGGGCCAGCATTGTGGCACTATGGGTTAAGCCAGTGCTTGAGACACCAGCATCCCATATTAGAGCACTATTTGAGCCCTGGCTGTTCCACTTGTGATCCAGCTTTCTGCTAATGAACCTGGGAAGGCAGTGGATGATCTCCAAATACTTGGGCCCTTGCCACCCACATGGGAGACCAGAATGAAGTTCCTGCCTCCTGGCTTCAGCCTGGTCTAGTCCTGGCTTTTGCAGCCTCTTCGGGGGAGTGAACCAGCACAAGCAGCTGGAATAAATTTCTCTCTCTCTCTGTCTCTCCTTCTTTTTCACTCTCCCTTTCGCATAAATAAATCTTCAAAAAAAAAAAAAAACCAACTTCGCTACACATGAGCTCAGTATTTCATTTCACTGGGAAATCAGATACTTCAGTAGGGCTTTAGAACAGTGTTGGTAATGGTACAGAACACGTGCTATTCAGCTAAATGGGCATTTGAGAACTTCCCACGTTGCAGGCTTTGTGCCAGGCTGTGCCTATATATCAGACGAGGTCCTTGCTGTGTAGCTCACAGCCTAGCTCAGTCTGTAATCCACCTATCGGTTGGGTTATTTAATGTGTTTAAGGAGTACATAGTCTGCTGTATAGAGTGACACAAGCCATCTCACACTTTTTCAGGGTCTACGTGATTCTGCTCTGTCTTCTTTATGGTGAGGATTCAGCATTAGAATTACACTCCTGACACGGCCTCTGTTTTACCAGTTACCTTTCCTGGAGTGAATGTTTCTTTAAAAAGCATGGAGCATGGCCGGCACCGTGGCTCACTTGGCTAATCCTCTGCCTGCGATGCCGGCACACCGGGCTCTGGTCCCGGTTGGGGTGCCAGATTCTGCCTGGTTGCTCCTCTTCCAGTCCAGCTCTCTGCCGTGGCCTGGCAGTGCAGTGGAGGATGGCCCAAGTGCTTGGGCCCTGCACCCGCATGGGAGATCAGGAGGAATCACCTGGCTTTTGGCTTTGGATCGGCGCAGCGCGCCAGCCATAGCAACCATTTGGGGGGTAAACCAACGGCAGGAAGACCTTTCTCTCTGTCTCTCTCTCTCTGTCTAACTCTGCCTGTCCAAAAGAAAAATCATGGAGCATACCATCTGCTCATTGTGGAAGGAAAACATTCCGGGCGGTGTGGTGGTGTGGACAAACCCGGAGCTCTTCAAGTATATGTGCTGCCATTTGCCACAGCGGACCTTTGTGCTGCCCAAGCTGGTCTACACCACCGCTGGACAGCCAGTGCTTTCTCACACGTTTCAGCTAAATGGCTTTGCTTTCAGAGAGTTTTTAAGTAAGCAGGTGATCCTTTCAGAAATAAAAAATGAAAGAATGGGCCAGCGCCGCAGCTCACTAGGCTAATCCTCCGCCTTGCGGCACACCGGATTCTAGTCCAGGTCAGGGCGCCGGATTCTGTCCCAGTTGCCCCTCTTCCAGGCCAGCTGTCTGCTGTGGCCAGGGAATGCAGTGGAGGATGGCCCAAGTGCTTGGGCCCTGCACCCCATGGGAGACCAGAAGAAGCACCTGGCTCCTGCCATCGGATCAGCGCAGTGCGCCGGCCACGGCGGCCATTGGAGGGTGCACCAACGGCAAAGGAAGACCTTTCTCTCTGTCTCTCTCTCTCACTGTCCACTCTGCCTGTCAAAGAAAAAAAAAAGAAAGAATGAAAGAAATAAATATGGCTGTTTTCCGTAAGGATCTTCCCTGGTGATTGTTCTAGCTCTCTGTTACTATTTAACATGTAGGAAACCCTTACGGGGCTCGATTTTCACACCGTGTGTTACGTATGAGATCGCCTCCTTTATTCTGTGACTATTGCAGCAGTTACTCAGCACTGTCTCTGTTACCCACGTTCCCCTACTGCTGAGAGGAATGCACTAGGAATAAAACTAACTACAAGACAGTGGGAGGCACCCAGAGGCCATCTTTGGACAGTGGTATGATGAATGGAATGGGCAGTCAGGGCCTTCTGAAGGAGAGGGAGAGCTGAGATTTGAGAACAGACTTTGAAAAGGAAAAAAATAAAAAGAGCCATTGAAGAAAGGTTTACCTTTCGCTAGTATGGGTTTTTATATAGTACTGGGAGAAGGCAGAAAACTAAACAGGTAAAAGAACACGTTATTTCTTTGTAAACAGCTGAGGGTGTTCACCTTGTTAGAAGGAACTGGCCCTCATTAGCACTCCGTCTTCTGCTGTGGATGGCATGTCGGCTCGTACATTCCAGTCTGTGCTCTCCTGTAGTCGTGCAACTAGGGCACCAAAAAGAGAATCTGAAATTAAGGAAACTTTGCTTCTGGCTTTTCTTAGGAGGCTTCACAATGGTTTCTCCGTAGAGATCCACCTCTAATGACTACCTAAGTGCCACCTCCTTGCATTAAATTCAGTGTTTGTCCTTTCTTCTTTTTTTTATTTTTTTACTTTATTTATTTATTTATTTATTTTTACAGGCAGAGTGGACAATGAGAGAGAGAGAGAGACAGAGAGAAAGGTCTTCCTTTTGCCGTTGGTTCACCCTCCAATGGCCGCCACGGCCAGTGCGCTGTGGCCGGCGGACCGCGCTGATCCGATGGCAGGAGCCAGGCACTTATCCTGGTCTCCCATGGGGTGCAGGGCCCAAGCACTTGGGCCATCCTCCACTGCACTCCCTGGCCACAGCAGAGAGCTGGCCTGGAAGAGGGGCAACTGGGACAGAATCCGGCGCCCCGACTGGGACTAGAACCCAGTGTGCCGGCGCCGCAAGGCGGAGGATTAGCCTAGTGAGCCGCGGCACCAGCTTGTCCTTTCTTCTTTACACCAGAAATTTTGTAGACGGAGGGAAGGAAATGCACTAAGGTTCTGACTTCTACCCACGTGATCTCACCTGGACTCTGTAGTGTTAAAAAAACCAGTGCCTGTTTTTGTCAGTAGCTTTATAGTCAGATGGCTGTTTGTGAATTTAGGTAATGCAGACCTGAGAGTACCCAGTAAATGATACTGCATCAACCATTAAGATTAATTTTCTTATAGGGTAAAAATTGAAAATGACTAAGAAAAGAATTTAAAATAAAATATGTTCAGGATATAAAGCCCAATAAAAATTTGAAGTGTGACTCATGGTACCTCATTCCATGTCTTTTTAAATATTCCATTATCAAAATTGGTGTTACTGCCAACAGAGATACCATATTGGGGGTAATTTCAGGGGTTGGGCAAAACAAATTTGAACTGGCAGACAGATTGATTATATTTGCAGTTTGTGCTTCTCACACTAAGATATTCATTTGAGCCAGTGTATATTGTTGTAAAGAATCCTGTGTACTCTTACATTTATAATTTTGCATTTTGTTCCTTGTTAGTTTATTTAGTCAAGCAGCAGCCATATCCCTCATAGCTCATACCCCCTCCACCCTTTCCAGTAACCTACATTATTGACTCAAACTGTATCCATATGATACAAGACAGTAACAACCCAAAATAAAGAAGAAATGACCCCATAGAGACCCAAAAGAAACCCAAGTATCTGTGCATACTTTTTATTCCCATAAGAGTGCATCACATAGAACCCTCATCCCACAGTGGCTCCATTCAGAGTCTGTGTCATACTCGTGAGCAATGGTCCTTACACACTGCTGTCTGTGCTTTCCTGGCCTCATTTGCCATCAACATGTATGACATAGCTGGTCAAAACTGTTCACTGCTAGCTAGTTGTATTCCTCTGCACTTCTGTCGAGAGTTGACAGTGAGCACTGAGGATCGTATTCATCATCTTGTTCCATCCTGCTCTTTGTTCCAAAAGAGTTCTTTGCAGCAGAGTTATAACTAGGAACAAAACAAACACAACCAAAACAACTGGTGGTATTGAGGAGATAAAATCTGAAATTGAAAGAAACATGAATTTAAGAAATGTTACCAAAAATATGTTACAGTATTAACATTTTTACATCAGCAATGTACAATCTGATCAGTCTCTTTTGCCAACTTACTGGCAGGAAATATTAATGATTGAATTTTTTGTTAGCACAAAACTTTTCTTTTTACCGTGACAGTACAGTAGCACCTCCCTTTTGGCATCTGATTCATTTACAAATTAGAGCTTTGCATGATGTTGTTCTCTTGAGCTGATAGATGCATATATATAAATGTACACACACATACATGTATGTGTGTGTATCAGTTTCACTTCCAAGTTGGAGGTGAGAAATAGTGCCCAGTGAAAAGAATTGGAAGGAATCCTTCTTGAGAGGTGAATGGTCATTTTGCTTCTCATGAAAAGTCCAGCAGAGTTCCTCGTGCAGTTTACCTTGCTATAATCCGGAATGTAATCCTTTCTACTTGCCATTTGAAGACTTGGAATGTATCATCATCTGCGATTCTGTCATTTCACGAGAATTCTCATCAGGAGCTGACCTGACAGCACTGGAAATTGATACACTGACTTGACGTTTCAACATCTTCATAACCTTTCTCTTGTAACCTTTGCACGCAAAGAAATAGATAAAAGGGTCCATGCAGCAGTTGAAGTTCATCAGGCATACTGTAAAGTGCAGAGAAATCTGGAACGAGTGTCGTTGGCTGCAGTCCAGAGGCTCAGGCAAACGGAGCTTTGTAATCATGTGTTGAATGATTGCAACATGGTAAGGTGTGAAACATAGAACAAACACAACAATGATAAAAATAATCGTGTTGAGAGCCTTTTTGTTTACACCGGATTTCTCCGTTAGTGGGTTCTGTTTGGCAGTTTTAAAGAGTTTGCAGCAGATTTGGGAATAGCAGATGAGAATGATGACAAGTGGAAGCACATATCCTATGAAGCATGCACCCAGCAGGATCCAGGGGAGATACTTCATGTCCTCAAAGTTTGGATATTCCATGCATGTCGTCCTTTCAGGCTCCACCTTTGACATGGGGTTGATGAGTAGTGGGAGGGTTTGAGCAAATACGAGAATCCAGACAAATACACAGACGCCTTTTGCATGTTCAACTCTTTTCATCTTGTTGTAGCGTAGAGGGTGCACCACAGCGAAGAAGCGGTCAATGCTGAGGCAGGTCATGAAGTTCACACCCGCATAGGTGTTGATGTAAAATGCTAGAGCAGTGACCCGACACAGGGCGTCGCCAATTCGCCAGTCAAAGCCCAGCGCATAGTAGGCTACCCGTGTTGGCAAAGCAGTGGTAAAAAGTATATCAGAAATCACTAAATTTGTAGAATAGAGGGTAGTAGAGTTGATTTTTTTCCTGTTTTGAACAATGACGACCAAGGCCAACAAGTTTCCCACCAACCCGATGATGAAGACCAGGCTGTAATGCAGAGGCATTAGCACCCTGGCTGTGCTGTGGTGAGCGTACAGGTCACAGTCATTGCTCTGGGCAGTTACAGAGAGCGTAGTAAAATTGTCCGCCATTTTTATATCCAGTGGTGTGGTGGTTGAGATCTCTAGAAAATCCAAAAAAGGGTCCATTTAAATAAAAACACATAGAATTCATAGCAATAGTTCACCCTCTGAAATTGCAAGATACGCATTAGCCTCAAGAACCTGTGAAAAATGGTATGTTGCATGCATGCTAACAGGAAGATGAGAGAATGACAATCACATTTTTTTCTCTCTCCATCTGATGGCTTTGGCAGAGGAAGCAGAGCCCTCCAACCAGGGCAGGTGCAGCTTTGTGAGGAACGGGAAAACACTGACTTTTTAGGAAGAAATTCCCCTTCCTTTTCTGAATCATTGTCTGGTTAAGAATACAATTGTGTAAAACACCCCACATTTTTGATGGCCGTTAGGCTTGGCTTTAAATTGAATTTCAGTTGGACTTTTTTTTTTTTTTTTTTTTTCTGTGTGTGTGTGCGTTTTTTCCAAGTGCATCTCACTGCCAGGAAATGAAATCAGTCATACATTTATGTAGTGAATATGAACTTACCACAGCGATCTGATTTGTGTTAACCTAAAAAGTCTGAGAAATAAGTTCAGGCCTTGTTAGGAACTGAAAGTTAGGTTTTCTTTAAAAAAGAAGAAGGAGAAGATGATGACAACAACCATGAGTAAAATGCCAAAAAAGAGGAAAGGGAGAGAGAAAAGAACTTAAGCTGCTTCAAGGGGCAGTTTTGTCATCCTGCAGGCTCTCCACGGCGCATTCTCTCCTTCCCTTGCAGTCACAGGCTTCACACAGGTGGTGTTTTGTGTCCTGTTTTATTTACTGAACATCTTCCTGACTGTGTGATCCGTGTCTAAATGTTGTATGGACGTCTGATAGGTACTCTGTAGTACCAGCTTCTCCCTTGATGGGTTTTTGGATTATTTCCAGTTCTTCCTTGTGATAAATAATCTAAATTGAAGAATTGCAACCCCCTAAGTAAAGCTCCGTATATGAAGGTAAACTTTGGTAACAGTGGGAAGACAGAGAAATAAATTCTGCGTGGTTGTTTTTAGAAGAAGAATTGAAATTTTCTCTGATAGGACTATCTGTGCATAAATCTCTTCTGACAATTACTAAGTTTGTAGAAAATTTCTACACAACTAGTGAAACTGCTCCCTGGTATTAAAGGAAAACAGCTCTAATTTTACCTCGACCTAAAGCACTGATTTCATTTCCAGTCTCCTCCTCCGCCCCCTGTTTTGACTGAATCCCCTGTGTCAGAGAGGTGTGCCTGCAGGCACTGAGGGCTGTGGGGTCACTGTGCACTGATGGTGTGTATTGTGTGCATTGCATGCAGGGCAGAGGGTAACCGTGACAGATCGGAAAGCTGAAGAGAGCAGAATGGAAATAGAACATTTCGTTATCCGAGAGGAAGCTGGAAAGGCAACAGAGTGGGAGTGGGGGGTGGGGGCGGGCAGAGAACAGGGTTTGGTAAGTGGAAAATGGAGAGGATAGAAATGTGCCACCACAGAAAAAGATGCCTGAACTCACCTGATTAAAGGAGAGCCCATCAGTTTCAATGTTTAAGAACCCAAATCTTTGCTGCTTAGAAGAGTTATAGCTTGAAGTGATTCAGAAAAATCGAAGAGAAAGGCACCAGGTAAACACAGGCAAATCCCAATCAGTGAAGAGGTAGAGCAGCAATATCAACAACAGCAACCATGTGAGGCAACTCAGTAGGAGTAGGAGAGCCACTACCCAAGTGAAACGGAGTAAGTAGTCCACAAAGAACAGAAATACAATGAGAAAATGTGCTGAAGCAGCAAGCTGACCGAGCTTAAAGCAGAAATAGGCAAATTCACAAGCATGGGAGAACTTAACACCTTTTTACTGGAATGGACTGGCCACAAGAGAGATTAAAGACTCAGAAGATTTACCCAACTTGACTTAAAAGCTAGAAACCTATGAGTGTATCTACTGATTTGACTGTGTACTAGGTCAGGACTTTCAGAAAAATCATTATCAGGCAGAATACAGTGCCTGACTAAATTGCAAACCAAAGGTAAAAAGATAAGGGATAAGTTTGGAAAGTAAAAAATATATTTCTGGGGCTGGCATATTTCTAAAGAACTCTTGGTTTAAAGAAGATACCACAATGGAAATTTTGAAATACTTAGAACCAAGTGACACAAATACTACCTGGCAGAACTGTGGGATAAAGCTAATGAGTTAATCCAAGATAGGTATAAAACCTTAAAAATGCCTGTTAAAAAAATAAGATTGGGTCCGGCGCTATGGTAAGCCTCCACGTGCAGCACCGACATCCCATATGGGCACCGGTTTGGTCCTGGTTACTCCACTTCCGATCCTGCTCCCTACTAATGAGTCTGGGAAAGCAGTAGAAGATGGCCCAAGTGCTTGGGCCCCTGCCCGTGTGGGAGACCCGAAAGAAACTCCTGGCTTCAGCCTAGCCCAGCCCCAGCCGTTGTGGCCATTTGAGGAGTGAACCAGCAGATGGAAGATTGAAGACCTTTCTCTCTGGCTATCCTTCTTTCTCTAACTCTACCTCTCAAATAAGTAAATAAAATCTTTAAAAAAATAAGTAAAAATAAAAGATTGAAAATAGCATTTAAATAATACAGCTCAAGGAGTTAGAAAACAACTCTGTGTGTCCAAAGAAAATAACAAAGATGATAGCAGAAATGAATGAAATTGAAAACAAAATGAAGAACAATAAATATGGCCTTTATATTTTGTGAGAAGAAAAATGGAGTGGTTCTTAAATAGGAATGCTTGGCAACTGCAGTGTGGAATAAACGTGGAAAAAACTTGACCGTTTGGTCTCAACAGGCTTTGTGTGAGAAGCAACTTCTGAATGGCTGAGACCAGACACGAGGGAGGGGGTTGCAGCCTAGGAACAGTCATCAAACTTCCTAGCAACATTTTCCTAATTTCAACGAAAATGGTTTTTTTTTCCTAAAAATCTCAACAGAGTGGTTTGAAGAATGTTTCAAAGCAGGTTCCTGGGAAATGTCTTTAAAATACATAGCAGGAACAAAATGAACCCCGCTGTGCAGCCTGCAAACCCTCCGAGGAGTCTCTGTTACCGTAGAGGCTGGGAAGGCCCTGTGACAGCGGCTCTGAAGAGAAGGCGCCATTGTCGCAGCTTGTCTGTGTGCACCTGACCACGTCAGGGAATTGAACATAGTGTCTAGGAGGGCCAGAGATGGCCATGGCTTCAGGGCCCTTCAAGTCCAGGAAGGTTTAACACAACGGCAGTTATAGAGGGAAAATGTGCCCATCACAGGGGGCTCGTTAAACATTGATGGGTTGATGGAGGAGGCTACGGGGGGTCCTCTGCAGCCCTGAAAATGGCAACCTCGATGCCCATTGCCTGACAGGGGATTAAGTGAGGAGAGCAGATTGTGTGACGCACGCGCTGAGGAGTCTGTCTGAATGGACATGCAAAAACCTGGTTTTGTACAGGTAACTTTTGTGCTTTATCCATGTATTCTGAATTTTTAACACTGAGCGTCAATTGACACATCAATTAAATAGGTACTCTTTTTGTAATCTGGGGGAAAACATTTTAATTCAAGCTCTTTCCAAAACCTCTTCATGTAATGTACCTTTCAAAGCCTGCCGTTCAGTGCTCTTGGCTCGTATTTGTGCTCGGACTTACTACATGCCTACCTTTCTACCTTCGTATCACAAGGAAACCTGATGGCAGCCTGCCAGCTAAGTGTGGCTGAGCCCAACGGAACTGAGGGTCTGAGAGTGAAAGGTCACACCGGGTCCTTCCCTCTGACGACCCGGCTTCAGATCACCTGCTCTGTGCAGCCCTAAGTGGGGTACCCTTGAGAAACTGCGCGGCTGTGTCCCTGCACATAGAGCAAGAGCAGGAGGGACAGCTCTTCCTCTGGGTGAGCCCTGGGGACTCTCTGGAGGGGCCCTCTTACTGATCCCCATTGTGCTGGGGCAGCAGGGGCAGCAGGGGCAGCAGGGGCAGTGCCTGAAGAACAGGCGCATGGCTGAGACAGGATCTTAGGTCAAGGAGACTCAGGGTTGTTTTGGATCCTTAGTAACCCCTACAAGATGGATTCCACTAGGCTATTCTGCATCACTTTAGTGCTTCTTGTATCCACCCTGTGCTGTTAATGACCTAATGTTAGCCAGTTTTGTGATCCCCAAATTGGAGATCCTTCCTTGTATTCGGATCTTGTTACCCATTCTTACATTGGCCAACCCTGACTTAGTAGAATCTTTCCTCAAATATTACTTTATCCCTCCCTTTGGTCATCTTCCAGGTGACTTTTTGTGGAACTAACCCCATTCTTGTATTCAGCAGAAATTGTGTTTAATGTCTGCAAATGCTAGATCTTGGGCATACAGGAAGGACACCTGTTTAAACTTGGAGACCAGAACAGCAGGGGGTGTGTGGTGCTGTTAAGCTTAGCAAGGGGTACTTGGGGGCTTTGCCGAGCTCCGTTCCCAGCAAGTCAGCCCCTGCTCACCCTGTGCTCTGCACCTTTGGATTGTGAATTCTACTTTTTGTCAGCTTTTCACGTTTAACCTTATATTGACTCTTGAGTCTATTTTAAGTATTTTTGTTTTAACTACTATTAGGCAACAGCTTCTGACACACACACAAACACACACGTCTTTATACACACATACACACACTCTGATTTAAACTTGAAAGTACTGTAACTTGTCAGTGTATTTTCTAGGGAAAGGCCCACAGAAATGTTTGCCCTAAGTCTTGTTCCTTAGAACACTGCTTTGTTTAAGAATCACAGTTTCATCCTAGTGCTTTCTAGTGAAAAGATGTGTGTGGTCCCACGCTGTCTTTGCTGCTGCACACTGCACGCCAGGAGCCTCTCTCTCAGGGCACAGAGCCTGCTTTGTCAAGGTGTACCTGAGGAGCAGGGCTATGCTGGTCTTGCGAACTCTGCCCCTGAAAGTGAACCCCCTGGTGGCTGCCGTCTAAGCCATTGATGCGTCTCCTGTTTTTATGGCGAACAGAGGGCACAATCCCTGTGTTGACTCTGCACAGCTATATATGATCCTGTCATAGAAAAAAACTGTTAACTGTGTTGTTATATGATCCTGTTATAGAAAAAAACTGTTAACTGTATCGTTACCCTAATATGTAAAGTAACCTCTCCCGTAGCAGAATCTCTTCTAAGGTGTTTTCTTAGGTTTTGGGAACTAGGCCTGAGTGAGTGCTCCTGTAATAGTGCTGCTAACATTTCTTGAGATATTATCATTTCATTTTTGCATAACCGGACATGTTGACATGAACTGACAGATTCTTTCTAGCCACAAAAAGGAAAAAAAATTGAAAGGTCCCCCCGCCCCTGAACTCCCTTGTTGGTATTTAAGAAAACGATCTGCGCCCTAATGGAATCTGCTCGGAAGTCCTCACCCGAGGCGTCGGCCTGGGAGCATCTGTGAGTTTTCCCAGGATACTCGTTACTTCTGCCATTCTGTCGGGCTCGCTCGGGTAGTCCAGGTGTTTTCTTAGCGTTTAGTCCTGGCAGAAACAGAGCACCCTTGCCCATACTCAAAGGTCTTAGTTGGTCCTAGCATGGTGGCATTTGGTCTTCACTTTGAGATTCCTAAAATGTCACCTTCGCTCCCTATAGTCCTTTCTTTACATAATCGTCAGCACCTTAGTAAGTGAACAGGGTCTGCACTTGCAGGAGTTCTGTGTCAGTGCAGGCGTCCGGGCTGGCTGGCCTGGTCCCGGTCCTGTTGAGGTGCTCACCGAGGAGCCGTGACTTCTCCGTGAGGTCAGGTCTGCTTGGGATGGCTCACTCCGAGGGGAGACTTGACTCAGAGTGCCCACTCTGTGTCATGCCCCAGAGAGGAAGTTCCAGGGGCTCGCTTTTAAAAACAAGCCACGAGCCACCACAGTCTGGACGTGTGCACATGCTAATTGCATTTGTATTTTGTTAAGCGATGAGTTTTGCTTGATGTAATTTTTCTGTTTTTTGTTGATATTTTGTCATTTGATGCCATTTTTTCTATACTTTCTGTTCATATTTTGTCATTTGGATGTTTTCTTGAGGAAAGGTGAGACTGAGGAGAAAGCCAAGGAAGGGGGAGGGGAGTGAAGGCTCAGGATTGTTGGAGCGACAGGGACCCGGGCACACGGCCGGGAACAAGACGCAGCTCCAGTGTAACAGGACAGACGCTGAGGCCGGCTCCGTTCTCCTGAGGACAGACTTGCTCCCCAGAAGAAAGCTGTCATTTGCTCCTTCTGGTCACCCTTGTATCAGGGTTTGTTGACTATTTGATAAACCTCCCTGCTCTTGTTCAGAACAGGGACAGCTGAATTTGGTCCAGTGTAATGCATGCTGGGACCTAGCACTCAGCCAGCGATTTCTCTCCCCTCCTTCTAGTGGACTAAGCCATCACCTGTGCTGTGTGTGCCCTGGGCCTATAAGACGCACAGGTGACAGCCATACTTCCTGTCTGTGGAGGAGGAACCTGGGGTACAGTCACTTGGCTGGGCACGCCAGCTCGTCCTTTCCCAGGCACTGCTAATCCATCACTGTTAGAGTGTACACCCAGTAGCCTGCTAAATAAGTCTGTACACTCGCTGCTAATCCATCACTGTAATAGCCAGTGCACACCCCAGGAGCCCGCTAAATAAATCTGTGTACACTACCAGGTGATTTTTTTCTCCCCCAAACGAGCCTGAGTCCTAAACTGATAGCTCCGTGTCCGTGAGTCAGTTTTTGGAAGTGAATCGCTCCGTCACTCATGCCAGAGAAGAGCTGACCACGGCCAGCCCGTCTGATGGACACCTCCCTGCCCCCGCCCACCTGCTGGGGAGCTCGCTGTCCCTGGCTTGTGGATGTGTGACGACAGACCCAGGGGCCACGGTGGGCATAGTGAGCGGCCTTACCGCGGAGTTACTAGCCCCGTGGCCCTGCTGCTGGCTGCGTGATATGGGCTGCTTCAGACCGCCTCTCGGGC
Organism: Oryctolagus cuniculus; assembly: GCF_051225735.1. Taxonomy (NCBI): domain Eukaryota; kingdom Metazoa; phylum Chordata; class Mammalia; order Lagomorpha; family Leporidae; genus Oryctolagus; species Oryctolagus cuniculus. Next base: position 13,289,262 of record NC_142875.1, on the reverse strand, counting down.
CCAGGACAGAGCATGGAGGACTGTGCAGGACAGAGAGTATTTACCTCTCACCCCGTCCCAGACCCCAGGGTGCACCGTGAGGAGCAACGTAGACGAGCCCACTGGAGAGGGTGGAACAGCAGGGAAGTGAGGACGCTCGTGTTCAACACCCACGTGCCTTGCTTCCTTCGCCTTTTCTTTTTTCTTTTTTTTTTTTTTTTTTTTTTTTTTTTTTTTTTTGACAGGCAGAGTGGACAGTGAGAGAGAGAGACAGAGAGAAGGTCTTCCTTTTCTGTTGGTTCACCCCCCAATGGCTGCTGCAGCTGGCGCACTACACTGTAATGGCCGCTGCAGCCGGTGCACTGCGCTGATCCGAAGCCAGGAGCCAGGTGCTTCTCCTGGTCTCCCATGCAGGTGCAGGGCCCAAGCACTTGGGCCATCCTCCACTGCACTCCCGGGCCACAGCAGAGAGCTGGATTGGAAGAGGAGCGAATGGGACAGAATCCAGCGCCCCGACTGGAACTAGAACCCGGGGTGCCGGCACCACAGGCGGAGGATTAACCTAGTGAGCCGCGGTGCCGGCCTTCCTTCGCCTTTTGCTGATTGCTGGCCTGGTGGCTTTTGGCGGCTTTGACACTGACTAGGAGGGGAACTCTGAGACACTCGTTCCAGCGTGTGTCTGCCTGCAGCCTGCCGTGGACTCCTGTGAGTGGGGTGGGAAACTACAGGACAGACCCCAGCCCTCTGTCATGGAGGTCTGCTGAGTCTGTCCCTAGGAACCACTGCTCCTTCAAGTGTCTTCTCTGTTATCCTGCAGTCTGGCCCAGGGCTGTCCCTGAGGCTCCCTCCCTGACCTTCAGGCCGACCCTCTTCTCCCCGGCCCTGCGGGTCTGGGCGGCTGTCCCCTGTCTGCTAGCTGCTCTCTCTCGCTGCCCCTGTCTGCCTTCAGCCCCCCTGCTCTGCTCTAGAGCGGCTCTGCTGCCTCCAGAGGCCCTGTAGGTGGAGCCCGTCCAGTCCCCTGGGCAGACGGAGGCTCTCTGTCACCGCTCACGACTTCCTTCCTGCTGGGGCGCGGCTCCCCGCGCAGCTGCATCATCTCCACATGCCCCGACTGCGGCCGCACGACATGCCGTGCAGTGTCTGGCTTTCCCACGTGCCCCGTCCTGTGCTCTCGGCCCCTGCCTCACTTCAAGACTCTGAAGTCATTGGCTCCTGGAAGCTTCCCCGATTTCCACCCGCGCCCCCATCCCCTCTCCCGCTCTGCCCTCAGAAAGGTAGGGGTGGGGGCATCTTTGCTGGGGCCCCATGCTCTGTGACAGCGTCACAGCGTGTTGGTGAGGTTCCGCTCCATCTCCCACAAGCCTGTGAAGGACTGTGAGTGGAGGTGCAGTTTCCATGTCTCCAGCTGACCCGTGGTTGCTAACGAATACCCACTCGCAAGAGAACAGCGCCAGGCCAGCTTTCCTGGTCCCTGACCAAAGGTCCTTTCCAGCCGGCGCCGCGGCTCACTAGGCTAATCCTCCGCCTTGCGGCGCCGGCACACTGGGTTCTAGTCCCGGTCGGGGCTCCGGATTCTGTCCCAGTTGCCCCTCTTCCAGGCCAGCTCTCTGCTGCGCACAGGGAGTGCAGTGGAGGATGGCCCAAGTCCTTGGGCCCTGCACCCCATGGGAGACCAGGAGGAGCACCTGGCTCCTGCCATCGGATTAGCGCGGTGCACCGGCCGTAGCGCGCCAGCCGTGGCGGCCATTGGAGGGTGAACCAACGGCAAAGGAAGACCTTTCTCTCTGTCTCTCTCTCTCACTGTCCACTCTGCACTCTGCCTGTCCAAAAAAAAAAACCAAAGGTCCTTTCTGAGTGACCCATAGGGTTCAGCACAGACTGCCCTGTGCATTGACCTGTCACAGGTGCCCAGCTGTGCACTCAACACGTGGTGGAGCTGGGGCCCAGGACACTCAGGTGGCTCTCCCAGAGACCCAGCTGGCAGGTGTCACAGCGCCCACCCAGGCAGATGCGGCCCTGTACCAGTCTCCCTCATTCCTGTTCCCCATGTGCTCTGACAGTATGGGTGGAAAATCAGTAAAGTATAAAAGCATCCCAAAACTTTTAACATATACCCAGTCAGAGCTGCCTGAACATGAGAAGAGAGTGTGGAGTTAGGGAACCGGTTGCTACATTGACTTAAACAATGGAGTTCATGGATTTATTTGTAGCATATTTTAAAGCAAGTAAAGGTTTTATAAATGAGTTCACATTTTACTATTTTGAAGAATATTTTGACAGTAAAAATTCAGACTGAAATTCTGATGGAAAGAAGATGGTGAATACTGAGAATAGCTTTTATGGTATTTATTTTGACACTACTTTTTGGGTGTTGGCAGATACGTAACTAAGTAGTGTTACTCTTCGCTTTGGGCTCCCAGAGCACTTCAAGGATCCCTGTTACCTCCACGCTTTGCACGTGCACTCTCTCGCACTCAGTGCCCAGCCTCTTAGGACCTGTTGAGGAATTGATAAACTCTACAGGGGGGAGGATACCAGGTGTCCTCAGCTCGCTTTTGGCAGCAGCCTCAGCTGTAGCAGAGAGAAGGGCATCCCTTAGAACTCATTCATTACGTAGCAGGCTCTTTTTGAAAATGTGAATTTCTGGGGCCAGCATTGTGGCGCAGCTTCACTTCCCATCCAGCTCCATGCTAACACTCCTGGGAAAACAGCGGACAACGCTTATGAGACCAAGGTGGAGTTCCTGGCTCCTGGCTTTGGCCTGATCCAGCCCCAGCTATTCTGGCCATTTGGGGAGTGGACCAATAGGTGGAAGATATCTCTCTGTTTCTGTCTGTCTCTCCCTCTGTCATTCTGCCTTTCAAATAAATAAGTCATCTTTTTAGATTTTTTAAATTTATTTGAAAAGCAGAGTTACAGAGAGAGAGGGAGATATATATATATATCTAGAGAGAGATCTTCCATCTACTTCTTCACTCCCCAAATGGCCACAATAGCCAGGTCTGGGCCAGGCCAAAGACAGGAGCCTGGAGCTTTCTCCAGGTCTCCCACATGGGTGCAGGGGCCCAAGCACTTGGACCATCCCCCGCTGCTTTTCCCAGGTGTATTAGCACGGAGCTGGATCAGAAGTAGAGCAGCCAGGACACAAATTGGTATGGGTATATGGGATGCTTAACCCATTATGCCATTATGCCCATTATGAGGATGATGACTTTATCTCATAAGTTTTATTACATAGAATGTCACAAAAGCAGCTGGAAATAGATATGTAGTGAATACAAGAATAAAAGTCAATTAATGACCTGAATTAATATGTATGCCATTAAGTGACTGGTCATGGTTCTAACAAGCTCTAGAAAGCAGCTTATAAATGGACTTGTTAGTTCTGTGGCCACCCACAGAATGCATGCGCGCTGAGTGACAGTGACTTGTGGAGGGAGGTAACGTAACTCTTTGCAGTGTTATGTGCAAAAAGTGCCATGACCTCCTCGAGAGAAGACACGCGTGGAAGCCCTGGTGCTTGTGGAGCCCTGAGAACGCCGGCAGGGGTGCGATCACTCCCACACTCCGAGTCTCCGTGTAGAATAGCCCATAGAGATTTGCAAGTACGGTCCCAAAAGAGTAATTCTCACAGAAAGCATAGGACAAGGAACCTTTGCCCGTGGGATTCATCCGCGGGCAGGTCGGCGGGCGCAGGGGAGGGAGGGCAACGACAGCAGACAGTTTAGTAGCGCTTGCTCTGAGCAGCCTTGGTATAAGAACCTGGCAGTATGAAGCAGCAGAAGCCAGAGACGTTAGGTGGCTTGTGCAGAGCCACACACCTTGTACATAATGGAGCCCAGGTTTGAGCCTGAATCTGGAGCCCACTACTGCACTCAGAGTGACAGCAAAAAAAAAAAAAAAAAAAAAGAAAAAGAAAGAAAGAAACTCTCAACAACAATAAAAAAACAAAAAAAAAAAAAAACAAACGCTCCTTTAGAGGAAGTCCTTAATAGCCTGCATTTTGCCAAGAATTTCTGTAATCTCAGTGCCCAGTCTGGACTTCAGTATTGGCAAATTTCTGTGTGGAACTCCTGGTTTTATGATGGCGAGGAGGAGGAACGTAGACATTCTAGAAAACTAGGTAAAGACATGTGTAGCCTTCCTGAATGTCAAATGGGTGTAGACCAAACAACAGAAGTGCTATTTTCGTAGTTTTCTAATTGATAGCTTATTTTTGGAATTAAAATACCCATGTTGGCTGAGAGGCAGCAAAAATCAAGGCCCTTACTCTTTGCTGATGGGTGGGTAAACTGATAAACTGTTTCTGTCAACTGATATAGATCATTTTACAACCAGTTTTAGGAAAAACTTGGCTCCCGGAGTCCTTTTGCCCCGGGAATGCTACTACACGATTCTATCCTGAGAAATCAAAATGAATATATAAAAAAAGATTTTTACAGAACTTTTTTGTTTTAAATTGTCCTGAGTAGTTTGTTATGTTGCATATTAGCAGTACATTCAAGTGTGGAAAATTCCACTTTTGCTTCATTCATTTCCCTTCATATTAAAGTGTCCTGAAATATTAGCGCTGTTTGCTCATTTGTACATGGCACTATTTTTCATTGTTGCCAGTTCACACAGACACACACAAAGCAAACCCCGTTCTCTGGCAGACATCTGTCTGGCGTGATCCACTGCTTTCCCAGCTTAATAATAGCTGATCGGAACTGCCAGTCACCAGAGCCCACACTGCATCAATAGCATAATGTTGGAAATATTTATAGCTTATTATTAAATAGATTCTTTCCCTTTCCCTTTTACTTTAAATCTTAGACTTTCAACCCAAAAGAATTTGTAAAACAAAACAAAACAAAACAAAAAAACCAAAAAACAAAATATCCAGTGAGTACTTACATATCTGTGACTTGTTGGGGCCTCTGTGCTGTATCCGTCAGTGTCTGCCCAGACTGAGATATGTTAACCTTGGCATGTTGTTTTAAGAGAGACGATGCAGACATCCTTTTATGGTGGTGGCTTTTTTTTTCCTGTCACCCTGTGACTGAGCATAGTAACGATCAGTTAGCCTCATGTATGCGTGTGCACTTTTTTTTTCAAATGGGAAGTGAAATTTTTCTGATAGTGGTTTTAAGAAAAAACCAAAACAACTATCCAAAAGCCCCTCGGAATTTATACATTGTTGATATTTATGGAACTTTATAAATTTTTCTATAGAAATTTAAGCATAAAAAATCTTTTGAGATTGAAGCAATAAATTTTACCAACAAAAAAAAAATTAGTAAATGATGATTTTATATTGATGCTCTGTGTGAAAGTATGAGTTTCAAAGGCGCAAAGTCAGCTTTGGCAGTTCTGCCTGCCTGAAACCCTGGTACCAGGGAATAGTTCCCTGGTTCTGTATCTTAACAGCAGCTTATAAGATAGAGCCAGGTTTCGGTGTTCACCGGGAGGAAGACACTTAGCATGCGGACAGGATTCGTCGTTGGTTTTCACTTGTTGGACTCATAAATGACAAGGAAAGAACAGGGGGCCCAGAAAAGGCAAAAACCCATCTTGTTATGTGCAGGCTGAAAGGGCAAGTCTTTTTCCACCTGACACTTTGAAACCAGCACTCCAAAATGGCTATCAGAATGCAGCTTACTGGGCTGGGTCTCATGGCGTAGCTGGTAAAGCTGCCCCATGCGACGCTGGCATCCTGTATCACAGCTGATTCAAGTCCCAGCTGCTCCACTTGCCATCCAGCTCCCTGCTGATACACAACGGGAAAGCAATGGAAGGTGGCTCAAATACTTGGGCTCCTGCCACCCCTGTGGAGACCCAGATAGCATTCTGGAGACCCATCCTGGCTTTGGCCTGGCCCAGCCTGGCTGTTGTGACCATTTGGAAAGTGAACTAGTGGATGAAAGATATGCTATAGCCCATCACACCCTACCCTCAGCCTTCTGTCTCTCTGCCTGTCAAATAAATAAATCCTTTTTTTTAAAAAAATTATTTATTTGAAAGGCAGAGTTACAGAGAGGCAGAGTCAGAGAGATCTTCCATCTGCTGGTTCACTCCCCAGCAGCCAGAGTTGGGCCAATCCAAAGCCAAGCCAATCCAAAGCCATGAGCCAGGAGCTGCTTCTGGGTCTCGCACTTAGGTGCAGGGGCCCAAGCACTTGGGCCACCTTCTACTGCTTTCCCAGGCCATAGCAGGGAGCTGGATCAGAAGTGAAGCAGCCGGGTCTTGAACTGGAGCCTCTACGGGATGCCGGCACTGCAGGTGGCAGCTTTACCTGTTATACCACAGTGCTGGCCCTAGTAAATCCCCTTTTTTTTTTTTTTTTAAGTCAGAATTATACACAAAGAGAAGGGGAGGCAGAGAGAGAGAGAGAGAGGTCCTCCATCCGACTGTTCACTCCCCAGTTAGCCTCAAGACCAGAAGTGCACCAATCCGAAGCCAGGAGCTTCCTCTGGGTCTCCCACGTGGGTGCAGGGGCCCAAGGACTTGGGCCATCTTCTACTGCTTTCCCAGGCCATAGCAGAGAGCTGGTTTGGAAGTGGAGCAGCCGGGACTCGAACTGGCGCCCACATGGGATGCTGACACTGTAGGCGGCGGCTTTACCTGCTACGCCACAGCACCAGCCCCAGTAAATCCTTTTTAAAAAGTGGCTTATTTGTTGGCTAAACTGCTAGCCACCTGGTGTTCAGAACAAGAGTGTTTCTATTATACTTGCTCGGCACTATTCTGGCTATCCAGTCAGTTTTGGGTGCCGTATTGTTGCAGGGGCACAAATGCCTGCATTTGTGGTTGCGGGGGCCTGGCTAGCAGGTCTTGGGAGAGGTGACTACAGAGGTTGAGAATGCAGGCTTTGCAAGGGTGTCACAGTTACCCTCATGCATTTGAAACTATCTCATAGAAGATTGCTTATGTCAGTCTTCCTTGTTCCAGAAAATAGAAAAAAGCCCATAGGCAAGTTCATGGAGGCAGCTTTCAGATCAGAAGCTGAAAGTGGTTCCCAAGAATTAGGAGCATGAAAAAATGAAATATGCCATTTTTATGTATGTGCCTACGTAAACTGGATGATAATTTTGAGGGTTGGCATAGAGAGAATTGAATTTGTGACTAATATCAGAGCCTTTTCACTCCGGGATTCTGTAAAAATGGCCAAGTGGCTTCCGCCTGGCAGTGGCTTCCTGGGGTCCCTGTAAGTTCTGAGGTGCTGAGGATCCGCAGAGGGACATTGTCAGACGGCAGGAGGAACCACATGTCCTCTGCGCCTCCACCTCTCTTCCTGTAAAGTGAAGGCATTGCTGGTAGCGAACTTCTAGGAGGGGAGCGGGGTTTAGACAAGCGGTCAAGATGGCCATGTCCCACACCAGACGGCCTGGATCCAATTCCCGGCTCTTGACTCCTGTCTCCAGTTTCCAGCCAGTGCAGACCCTGAGAGGCAGCGGTGATGGCTTCCTGCCACCAAGTGGAAGACCTGACTGAGTTCCTGGGCCCTAGCCTTGTCCCTGGCTCAGCCCCGGCCATTGAGGGCATGTGGAAAGTAAACCAGCAGATGGGAGCTCCCTCTGTCTCTTTCTTTCTCCATGTCACTGACATAAGTAATAATTTAAAAATTCGGTGAAGGTGAAATGTAGAGATTTTATGACCCGGTAGAGACACGTGATGTAATACTTTAGAAATAGTTTATTTAAAACTTGATGGATGCCTGAAGAGGAATGTTCAGTTTGTTGAGAGACCATCCGGTGGGGACTGTGGCTTTTAATGTTTGAAGTAGTTGCCAACTAAGGCACTGACACATAGTGAAGGTCTCAGCTAGTGGAAAACAACTATGCCAGCGAACTGGATTTATCTTTTATTGTTTGTTTGTTTGTTTGTTTGTTTTTGGCACCAGAGGAGTCAAGTATAAAAGGCAAGGTGTTATCCTGTGACAAGCTATTGAAGTTGCATGTGGGATCATTTCACAGGCTCTCAAGCCCTGTTTTTATTGTTACGGAGTTACTGGCGTGTCTTTAGCTGTAATTATGCCGTACAAGTGGAGTCAGCATCTTTTTCAATGGAAAGGTAATATGGGTGTGTGTGTGTGACCTCAACACAGTGTTTTTATTATTTTCTTTTTTCTTTGCGTATAATCATGATTGTATGGTAGACAGTAAGTATTAGTAATATTACTTAAAAGAGTGAACGAATGATTTATAACTTGCTTTCCTCTTCAGTCTCTCTAGCCTCATAATAAGCCCAGATAGGGCTCCCAGAAGTTAGATATTTACAGTATGAAAAATGTCAAACTGAGTTACTGTTGACAGCATAAGGAGCAGATGTTGTCATAAAATAAGGAAAAGAGAAAAATTGGTCAGTGACTAATAACATTTTGGTATTTTGTGCAGCCTGTGTGTATAGAAATAGCAACGGAAAATTTCTACAAAACAACCCATATGCTCCTGGCCTGAAATATGTGTCTTTGTGTTAGACGTGTGTGTGGTCTAGTATTTAGTCATCATGTAAGACTATTCAGTGATTAATAACTTTTAAGGAATTTTTAAACTTCTTCTCTTGCTCTTTAAGATGTATGTTGTGGTCATTAAAATTCCTGTCAGTATTTTTTTTCTTTTTGGTTTGCTGTGAAATGTGACCATGAGCAAGAGCTCTGCTGTAGCTTGTTTAATTACAACTCACCGTCTGTACCCTAGCTGGGCGTAACCAGAACAGCCCGTGAGTTGAGCACCTCACAGGACGTGTTCCGTGCTGAGCACTCCCGTGCAGCTGGCTGGCCAGCCAGAGTAGGGCTTATTATCTCCACAGAGAGCAACAGGCCATGTTTTTCATGCCTTCATATATGGAACCATGTGTCACGATCCCATTAGAAATGATAAAACAGAGGTTTTTTTTTTTTAAGGCAGATTCTGCTGTATACTTTTTCCATTTTAAGGAAAATTCTTTTGCTCTGCAAGTGTTCATTGGGCACCTATTCCTTGCCAGGCACTGTTCAGATCAGAGAGGACAGAGCAAGGAGCCAAGCAGACCAGAATCCCCTTGGGGCGCCCGTTGCTGTCGGGGAGACAGGTGATAAATGAATCGATCGCGCATCGCCGGCAGAGAAGAGGGTTCCAGGTGCTGCACGGCAGGTGGTCAGGAAAGGAAACGCAGACTACAGACTGAGACGGGGCCACGAGGCGGAAGGGGGCTACTGAAACAGAGTGGTCCCGGACGGCTTCTCAGGGGAGCTCTATTCTGGGAAGTAGACGCCAGGGTCAGGGTGGGGTACGCAGGCGTTTGCCTGTCTTCATAGTGACTTTGGCCGTTACTCTGAAGCGGCGAGCACTGGGGGACAGAAAGCCCAGGAGTGACTTATGTGTACTTTTCAGTGAAAACAAAGCATAGCAGTTTCATCAATCATTTGGATTTAGAATTGGATAAAACCTGTCCTTTTGTGTGCTATCTAGAAATTGCTATGTTAATTTTTTTATTGTAATAACTGCTGAATGTGGGTTATGTGTAAGAGTCCATACTGACACTAAGGAGGTGCCAAGCTGAGTGAAATACAGTGCCTTCTCTCGGAAGTCCTGGTCTAACGTGAGATTTTAAGAAACCCACAATAGCTAATTTAAATGTGGGCATGCAGCTGTTCAGGAAGAGGGGCAGTTCCATCGCCCCCAGTGTGATGAGTTCCTGTGCTGCGCCCGGGCCTGGGAGAAACTGCAGAGTCCCGTTTCCTTTCCCCGCTCGCACCCGGTGTGGGCGGAGGGCAAGAAGAAGGAAGAAATTGAGAGTGGTCCACGTGGTAGCCGCCTGCTGTGCCCTCCACGTAGCTCTGCTCCTCTGCGCTCGCCGTCCTGTCTCAGCCGCGAGCCAGGGCTTTCTTACACCCCTCTGCACCCCCAAGTCTTGACACAGTGCCTACATGTAAGGGTTCGCTGGCTGGGGTTACCCTGTGCTGGCATTTGCTGTATTCCCACAGGTACCTACTGATGCTGCTACTGTTGATCACATGCGTGTGCTTGTCTGTGCATGCGTATACGTGTGTGTTGTTTTGGCTTTTAAGTGTAGAGTCGAGAAGACAATGAATGATTTTTATACCACGATCTCCACTGAAGATGAGAAAATATGCCAGAGGCCAGCCAGGAGGTCTGGTGTTGCCACAAAAATGGCAGTGAGGACATTTCTTTACATGTCCTTGCTGTCTTATGGTAATGAAGTCGTGCTTTGTACTGGCATTGTTCCCCCCCAAAATGGGAGAATAAGCCAGCTGCTTAATGAAAGATGCTTGCACGCGTGTGCCCAGGGCACTCCACTCATTCCTGTTACCGCCTCCGTGCCTTTGCGGGAATGTGAGTGTGCAATCTTGAAATGAGTTCCTTGAGGTCAGGGACTATTTCTTATTCATAGACGTCGAAGTTGACGCTTTGCCCAACATCATGCACCCTGATCGACACCCAGTTGATTCATTGATTCACTGATACAGTGAAGCCCACATAGCTCTGGGGCGAAGAGGCAAGCCACTAACCACTGGGAGTGGGCTGTGCATCTTCTGGGAGGAGCTGCAGAGCGTCATACGAGCTGAGTTTACGAAGCACCAGGGTGGGAAGGATCTTGTGGGTCTACACAGTGTCAGTGTGTAGTCAAAAGAGCCTGACGTGCTGTGTGTAAGACCAAGAACGCTGTGTGAGGGCCCAGATGAGGCTGCAGAGAGAGGACAGCTGTGGGAAACTGTGGATAAGGAAGAATTGCAAGATAGTACTAGGACCCCAAAAGTCCTCGCCATCCCCCCGCCTCCATTTTTTTTCATCTGAGGACAAAAACACATTTATCTGTACTCTTATGTGTACTTCTTGGTATGTATATTATATTTCAATAAAATGTTTTTTTAAAAAAAGTAAAAGGAAAGAAAGAATTGCAAGACTTGCTATTTCGTAATAATACTTCAGTTTCACCCTTGAATACTAGGTACCTGTGGAAGGAAGGTTTGTAAGCAGCAGAGGGACGTGGGCGGGGCTGTTGTGGTTTGGGAAGAGAAGAGATGGACTGACAAGAAGTGAGATTTTTAAGTAGACTCGAGTGGCTTCAGAAGGTGTCAAGTTGAGCTTCAGAGCCAGAGGGAGGGACAGGCAGGTGGCTTTGGAACTCATTTCATTTTCTTAGTTGAAGCCATAGAATGGATCAGGAAAAGAAGACTGCTGGCAGCCTGGGGAGGGTAGGAGGAAGGGATGGGAAATTGTCAGGAAACGAGCAAGAACTAAGGGTTAAGACAGAAGCAGGGGCCAGCGCCGCGGCTCACTAGGCTAATCCTAGCATACCGGGTTCTAGTCCCGGTCGGGGCGCCGGATTCTGTCCCGGTTGCCCCTCTTCCAGGCCAGCTCTCTGCTGTGGCCCGGGAGTGCAGTGGAGGATGGCCCAAGTGCTTGGGCCCTGCACCCCATGGGAGACCAGGAGAAGCACCTGGCTCCTGCCATCGGATCAGCGCGGTCCGCCGGCCGCAGCGCACCGGCCGCGGCAGCCATTGGAGGGTGAACCAACGGCAAAGGAAGACCTTTCTTTTTTTTTTTTTTTTTTTTTTTTTTTTTGACAGGCAGAGTGGACAGTGAGAGAGACAGAGAGAGAAAGGTCTTCCTTTGCCGCTGGTTCACCCTCCAATGGCCGCCGCTGCAGCCGGCGCACCGCGCTGATCCTGGCAGGAGCCAGGTGCTTTTCCTGGTCTCCCATGGGGTGCAGGGCCCAAGCACCTGGGCCATCCTCCACTGCACTCCCTGGCCATAGCAGAGAGCTGGCCTGGAAGAGGGGCAACCGGGACAGAATCCGGCGCCCCAACCGGGACTAGAACCCGGTTTGCCGGCGCCGCAAGGTGGAGGATTAGCCTATTGAGCCACGGCGCCGGCTAGGAAGACCTTTCTCTCTGTCCCTCTCTCTCTCACTGTCCACTCTGCCTGGCAAAAAAAAAAAAAAAAAAAAAAAAAAAAGACAGAAGCAGAAAGGAATTGAAGGAGCATGGACAGGAGTGCCGAGCAGCCTAAGATGCTGTGGTGGCCGGCACCACAGCTTACTAGGCTAATCCTTCACCTGCGGCGCCAGCACCCTGGGTTCTAGTCCCGGTCAGGGCGCCGGATTCTGTCACGGTCGCTCCTCTTCCTGTCCAGCTCTCTGCTGTGGCCTGGGAAGGCAGTGGAGGATGGCCCAAGTGCTTGGGCCCTGCACCCCATGGGAGACCAGGAGAAGCACCTGGCTCCTGGCTTTGGATCAGCGCAGTGCCACCGGCCGCAGCAGCCATTGGGGGGTGAACCAACAGAAAAGGAAGACCTTTCTCTCTGTCTCTCTCTCTCACTGTCCACTCTGCCTGTCAAAAAATAAAAATTAAAATTAAAATTAAAAAATTTAAAAAAAAAAGATGCTGTGGTAACATCACTGGGCGGAGTCTAACATGAGGCTTTTGGATCTGACTGTGAAGCATTCTGATATTTCTTGCGTGGAGTTTGCTGATCTCTTTCCTTAGACCTTCAGACCACTGTGGTCTCCATAGGCTGTACTTTGAATTCTCTCACTATTGACTGGTAGATGCTACCCCATTCCTTTGCTGTGGTTTGGGGAGGGTCAGCAAGAGTAGAATAATTAGGGTTTTCATAAAGTGTTCCATATAAGTACAAATTATTTTAGATGTAATACATGTTTAGAAACCAACCTATGTATCTAAGAACATGCTTTCAGACAAATAAAATTATAAGCAGCCTTGCTTCAAGTATCCACCTGCCATTGATATTTGAAATTCAGTCTTACACTACAGTGATTTTTCTTTATTTGTTTGCATAGCCTGGCGCCTGTGTTTGCTCTGTTTGTACCATTTTACTGCTCCATACCAAGAGTCCAAGTGGCACAAATTCTGGGCCCGTTGTCCATCACAAACAAGACATTGATTTATATATTGGGACTACAGGTACAGTATGCATTTTTATTTTCACATTTCTTTAACCGGATCTTTTTTTTTCTTTTTTTCTTTTTTTTTCTTTGTCTTCTCATTTGATCTCCTTGAAAACAGGTTTTTTTTTTCCCCATAAGTTTGGCTTCATGATCTGTATCAAGTGTTCAAAGGGAGCGTTACAGAACAAGAACATCAAGGTGTAGAAGGTACTAGAATGCTCTCATAGCCTTCAGAAATCTGATAAGAGCTTTCACTGTAATTTGTATCAGTGGAAAATATTTTGATTTCATTGTACAAGTACATGTAAGTACTTTTTAACAATCATGCTTTGCAGTGGAAACAGAAGAGAGTTAAAAGGTGGAAAGTGGAAAATCAATGTCAAAAAGTTAATTTGTTGAAGACAGAGCTACAGTGAAAGCTCTGCAGAAGAGCTCTGCTTCAGCCGTGGGTTTTCGAGAAGCGTGAGAGCCGTCCTTCCGTCCTTCCGTCCTTCCGTCCTTCCGTGTGGGGGAGCCCTGAGGGCAGGGCTGCCGCTGGCCGCGGGGTCTGCGCGGGTCCCTACTGCCTGGCTGAAGTTAGAGTGCGCTCTCCTCACCAGGACTCAGTGCACGGTGCTCCCTGCTGCGGGTTTCTGTTTCTGTGTCTGTCCTACTTGTCCCTGTCCCTTTGCTCTCTCGGCGTTTCATGTAGTTTTATTCTAAGTCTTCCTGTGGCACCATGTGTAGCTTGGCCTTTTGATCCACTGAGTGATACTCATAGCATTCCTTATCCCACACGTTTCAAACCGGATGCCAGCATCACTTTACAGTGCCTCTCCCTCCCCTTTTAACCTTTAGCATTTCCTCTAACTTCTCTAGTCTGCCGTCACTGCGTTATCAATGGCTCATCAAGACCCTGTTTCCTTACTGCATTTACAGCCGTTTCTCATGAAATCTGTTTATTGTCCCTCTCTCCAGCCCCGTACCTGTACACTCCCCCATCTCCTACCTGACACTCACATAGCCCAGTAGCCTTCTGCAGCGCATTGTGACGGCTTGGGTTTGCCATAGCAGGCTCAGTGTTTTCTAAGTGGTTACCACAGAGGCAGTGTGGGATGCACGACAAGCACCCAGACCTGGCTCAGGAGAACAGTTCTATTAGCATGGCCTTCACTGCCCATGAGGTCTGGGTCAAGTCACAGAACCCCCGGGGCCTCATTTGGCTATGAGTGTGCTCCCTTTCAACTCTGAAGTTGCCTAGCATCTCTGAGGGTGAAAAACATTTTTTCTAATGATGCAGAAGGAACTCCGTGTGGAAGGTGTTTGAAGCCAGAATCTACTTTGGCTTAATGACGTGGCCTGGTAATTATTTGCTTTGTCACTTACCTTTTCTTAACCTCCACTTTTACAAATGGGGAAACAGCATCTACTTTCAGGTTCATTATAAGGAGTATTGATATGTAGTATAATCTGAGCAGATAATATGATCTGAATCAGTTGGTTCCTCTTATTTATAATTTATGTCTTTAACTACCGACACTGATTATTCTGAGTTTGTGAATACAACATAAATAGTATGTCTAATCTGTTAACGGGGGCGCTCAGTGGAGAGAGGGGCATTTGCATGCAGTACTGTTGCAGCATTGCACATGGCTCCCAGGAGAAGTACCCTATTGGGCCACCTGAAACTCAGAAACTCACATGCAACTGCCATAGATACATTTTCAAAATAATTTAAACTGCTAACATTTTCATATCATTCCAGCAACTTTGTAAAGTCCAGTTGATATCAGGAAATAGAGGGGGACCCCGGGTGGCTCCTTAGTAAAAATCCAAAGCCGCAGCATGAATGGTGTGTCCAGGGTTCTTCTTCTCGTCCTCTGTCTACTCTGCCCCTCCCTGCCCTGCATCCTGTGTGACTGGACTCCTTCCTCCTAGGACAGCTGCCTCCCTCCTCTCTGGCCTTCACGTGTATTTCTGTGCCTTTCTGTTTCCCCACCCCAGCTACTTGCAACCAGGGGCGTTTGTTGAATAAATGAATGAGTGAGTGGGTGAATGAGACTTCCGTTGTTGTCAGAAAAGCCAGAGCACTTGTGAAGGGTCACTTAAGTATCCGGTGGCTTGAGAGCCAGTCCTGTAATGAATGTCCTACGCTGGAGGCTCTGGAGGAGGGGATGGCCTGTGAGAGATGGCACCTGTTCTCAAGGAACCCAGCGTGAGAGAGAGCACACACACTGTCCAAATGCGAGGGGACACAACTGGGACCAACGTGCAATAATAGGAGGGGCTTAAGAGTTCAAAGCAAGTCATTTAATTGGCTGAAAAAATGGTATACTTCTGCCACGTGGGTGTGAGACAGCAGCTCAGAAGAGCTGTGGCGCTCTGCCCCCAGGGCCGTCCAGCCTGTGGAGTTGGTGAGAGTGAGAATGGCTTCGTCAGGTGAGGAGGATTCAGTGAGTTCAGTGTCTGAAAAGGTGTCAATTTTTTTTTTAAGATTTATTTATTTGAAAGGCAGTTACAGAGAGGCAGGGTTGGGGGGAGGTCTTCCATCCGCTGGTTCACTCTCCAGATGGCTGCAATGGCCAGAACTGGGCCGGTCCCAAGCCAGGAATTGGGGGCTTCTTCCAGGTCTCCCACGTGCGTACAGGGGCCCAAGGACTTGGGCCATCTTCTACTGCTGCCCCAGGCCATAGCAGAGAGCCGGATTGGAAGTGGAGCAACTGGGACCCAAACCGATGCCCACATGGGAATGCTGGCACAGCAGGCAGCAGTTTTACCCACTACGCCACAGCACCGGCCCCTGAAAAGTTGCTTTTTTTTTTTTTTTTTTTTTTTTTTGACAGGCAGAGTGGACAGTGAGAGAGAGAGAGACAGAGAGAAAGGTCTTCCTTTTGCCGTTGGTTCACCCTCCAATGGCCGCCGTGGCCAGTGCGCTGCGGCCGGCGCACTGCGCTGATCCGAAGGCAGGAGCCAGGTGCTTCTCCTGGTCTCCCATGGGGTGCAGGGCCCACGGACCTGGGCCATAGCAGAGAGCTGGACAGGAAGAGGGGCAACCGGGACTAGAACCCGGGATGCCAGCGCCGCAGGCCGAGGATTAGCCTAGTGAGCCAAGGCACCGGCCCCCTGAAAAGTTTTGAAAGCAGTTCCCTAGCACATTCAAAGTGTTATTAGCTGGCTTATTATTGGTTCTTTTGGGTTTTTTCCTTTAATTTTTTAAAGAAGATTCATTCATCCGTTCATTCATTTGAAAGGCAGAGTGACTGGGAGAGGGAGAAACACAAATGTCTTCCATCCACTGCCGCTTTTTGCTCACTCCCCAAATGCCTGCAAGCACTGGGGTTGAGCCAGATTGAAGCCAGAAGCCAGGAACTCCATCTGGGTCGTCCACATGACTGGCAGGAACCCAGTACTGGGTTCGTTATCTGCTGTCTTCCCAGGCACATTAGCAAGAAGCTGAATCGGAAGAAGCTGGAGTCGGGCCTGGTGTTGTGGCTAAGCCAGTTAAGCTGCTGTCTGCCGTGTCAGCATCCCAAATGGGCACCGGCTCCAGTCCTGGCTGCTCCGTTTCCAATCCAGCTCCCTGCTAATGCAGTAGAAGATGGCCCAACTCCTTGGGCCCCTGCACCCACATGGCAGACCCAGAAGAAGCCCCAGGCTCCTGGCTTTGGCTTGGCCCAGCTAGCCATTGCAGCCATTTGGGGAGTGAACCAGCAGATAAAAGATCTCTCTCTTTCTCTGTGTCCTCTAACTCTAACTTTCAAATAAATAAATAAGTCTTAAAATAAAAAGAAGGAGAGGAAGAGGAAGAAGAGGAGGAGGAATAAGAAGAGCAGGAGGAGGAAGAAAAAGAGGAGCAGGAAAAAGAAGAGAAGGAAGCAGCAGCAGCGTGGCCACAATTGGAACCAGTGCTCCAACATAGGATCCTGGCGTTGTGAACAGCATCTTTGAACTGCTGCACCTTAATACCTACCTCACAGGTTCTGTTTTTAGAAGAGAACTACAGCAAAATGTAGGTATAAGAGTCAGTTACACTGAACAAGCATCAGTGCTAGATCAGAGACTGCATTGAGGGTGGCAGCTGGTGCCCTCTACCAGGTGAGCAGGCACTGGAGCAGAGCCTGCAGCCTCCTTTGCACCTGCCCTTTGCCCTGTCCTGCCCTTCCTGTGTGTCTTCTCGCCTTGTGTCCTGAGTAAGTGCCAGACTTTGAGGTTTTCGTCTGGTGCGGTGTCAGCAGTGAACCCGGCCTCTCCTGCTTGCGCATCCTGCTTCTTCCTCCGCGATCAGACCACTTCACGCTCTCGTTCTGAAGGTCTAGAAGTGAACACAAGGCAGACGTCCTTTCTCTCTTGCAGGAACACTTTGAAATGCCCTAGTACTTTTTTTTTTAATTCTGAGCACAACTCTCAGATATAAATGATTTGGGAACCAAAGGGAGAGATTTCGTGAGACCTAACTCTTAATTACTTTTGCCATTGATTTGGTTTGTATTGTTGCTTAGTTTGCTTTTCTTTGGGTGCATCAGAATGAGAATAATCAACATTTAAGAGAGGGACCCTCAGACATGAGCCTGTGTGTGTAGGTAGAGTTCTTCCCATAGAAGTTAGGGTCACAGTGATAGGAAATCAAAATAAGATTATGTAAGCAAGTATCTTCTGTCATTACCTAACACCGAACATGGGATGGTGACTACCTGTGTTGTATGTCGTTAATTCTAATAATTTCCTAATGTGTGTATCTTACTGAAGTTAATTAATACCTATTGAAAATAAGAATGTTCTTGAATTTTAATTATTTTTCTTTACATGGAAGTGGCCAGATTCAGCTGATCTGTTTTAGGCTATAGAAAATCAAATCTTGGCATAAAAAAATTATTTTCCTTTAAATAACAGAATTGATATCTATTAATTTTCTATGTGCTTATCTATATTATGACATATATCATTAATACTAAGTGACTATAGTTATGTCAAATAAATGTGCTGTGACTAACAGTTGAATTTCATTTTTAGTTGCCTTTCTTTTTTCTTTTATAGCTTTTCACCTCTGGTTCCTACATCTGGATTGTAGCCATAAGTGGACTTGTAAGTGTCATTCCTTCTTTCCTTCGGTCCCCTCTCTCTTCTGAAAAAAAAAAAAAAAAGGAAAAATGTCAGATTGAGCTGTGGGTTGTCCTGCTTTCAGCTGTCTCTTAACCAAGTCAGGTGTGGCTCACCACTGTTTGCTTAGGTGGTGATGAAAACAGGCTGGCGGACGCTTGTTGGTCTCTGTTTTCAAAGTAACTTGGGTGAAAGTTTTAGCTAAGTTTTTTGTCAGTGCTGTTACATGAATGGTCTAATTCATAGCAAAGGGGGGGAATGACAGAAAATGGAGAAGTTAGACTTACTAAAAATATTGAGATGTTCTCCATGTTTTGTAGAGACATATTGTCATGCAAGGGAAAAAAATAAGGCTGACTGAAAAGTCAGGTGCATTGGAGCTGACCGAAGACTCATGGTGTCTGTGGCCAGGCTGGGAAGCAGGGAGTACACCTGGCTCCTAATTTTAAAAAAGTTATTTGTTTTCATTTTATTTGAAAGGCAGAGAGATTCAGAGAGAGAGAGAGAAAGAGATCTCACATGCGCATTCACTCCCCAAATGCCCACAACAGCTGGGTCAGGTCGGAGCCAGGAGCCCCACCCGGATCTCCTGTGTGGGTGTCAGGGACTCCAGTACTTGAGCCATCATCTGCCACTCCCCTGGGTGCCATTAGCAGGGAGCTGAATCCAAGGTGAAGGAGCTGAGATTCAAGCCAGGTACTCCAGTATGGGACGCAGGTGTCCTGAGTGCAACTTAGCGCCTGCACCAAACACCCCTGCTCCTGTGTGCTAGAATTTCTTCCTTGCTCCCATTGCCGTGTGACTTTAGCTCACTTTAATGATAAGCATTCGTCCTAACCGAACTCTATAGAAGTATTTTAAATATGTTGAGAGCATGAAGTTGGGTTTTGTCCTTCATCCATGGTTTGAATTTAAAACCCCAGAGGTATAAAAATAAATGTGTAACTAGTGTGTATGGAGAATAGTTTTAATTTCTTTCTTGGAAAAGACTAAGGAATTTATAAGGTGGATTCATAGTAATGAGTGTAATACCAGTGCAAAATAATTTGGAGATGACTGCATTCCACTGCAGATGTTTTAAGTAAGTTATCACTGCTTATCTTTTTTTGGGGAGGAGGGGAGGATAGAGGGAATGACTGGTATTTTAGGTCATTTATGTAATTCTTTAAACCTGCTTACCTCCCTACTTCCTTTAAGCTGTTATTCCTTTTCTGTGTTTCCTCGTCGTATTAAACTTGAACCAACTTCATTCCCCACAGCTGTTGTGCTGTCAGCCAAAATCCTGGGGCTTGAAGTCACTGTGTTTTTCCTTCCCTAAACATTTTCTCATCTATCCAGGACCACAGAGCTGGACCCCGCTAGGAGGCCTTCAAAGCACCTGTGCCAGCTAGTGTTCATAAGGCTTGGGCTGGCTTCAGGACATGCTGGAGTCAGACTCTCTGGGCACAGCTGCCAGGCACCGCACCCCGCCCATCATCTCATCCCCGCCACAACTGCCAGTTTGACAGTGCCCTAATTAGCCTGCAGACAACAAATTGAGAACTCAGGGCTTTGACAGTGAGTGAGACTTGCTTGAAGATTCACTGTTTCTCCCTTCGTGTTTTATCTGCCTCAGCGGTGACGACTGCGGGTCCTTAGTGGATATCTCCCTGAACTGTTCGGGGTTCGAGAGGAGCCTCAGTGTGCGCTGTTTCTTTGTGTTGGTTTACTGCTGTTTCATTTCCTCTCGGTAGCCGTACCCTTCTTCAATCACTCGCCATGTGCTTATGTGTTTTGGAATATTCCTTTCTTTCTTCTGTGTTTTGGAATCCTGGCTGTAGATTAAGTGCTCACTGTCCCCTCAGAAAGTTTGATTTGGAGACATTTGGTGCTGAAGAACTGGAGGATCCATTTTTCGTGTCTTTGTAATCTCCTTGAGAGGCGGGGTGAGGGAGAGAATTCTGTCCACTGGTTCACTCCCCTATGCTTGCGACAGCAAGGACTGAGCTGGGCTGGCACTGGGAGCTGGGGACTCAATCCAGGTCTTCCTCATGGGCAGCAGGAGCCCAGATGCCTGAGCCATGTCCTCTGTTCTCAGGAGCCACATTGCAGGAAACTGGAATCGGGAGCTGGGGCCAGAACAAACACACATAATTTATTTATTTATCTGAAAGTCAGAGTTAGAGAGAGGAGAGGCAGATGGCCGCAACAGCTGGAGCTGCGCTGATCCGAAACCAGAGGCCAGGAGCTTCTTCCGGGTCTCCCACGCGGGTGCAGGGGCCCAAGGAGTTGGGCCATCTTCTACTGCTTTCCCAGGTCATAGCAGAGAGCTGGATCCGAAGTGGAGCAGCTGGGACTCGAACTGGCACCCATATGGGATGCCGGCACTGTGGGTGGCAGCTTTACCCGGTTCGCCACTGCACTGCCCCTCACCCCCACAGTTTTTTAAAAATCTAAAATACACATGTTGTGAGCACAGTCTGCTCTAGCACACTATCTAACAGTAGTGTGGTGGCCATTTTCCGTTTTTAAAAGGAACAGTAAGCTTAAAGAATTTTTAAAATGAAAAATATAGCTTGTTTCAGAAGGATGACTAGATTTATGTACTGCTTGGAATATAATTCCAAGACAATTTAGTATTTCAAGGATTCTGCTAGTAATAAATGCTTCTGAGACAACTAAATTTTCCCCTTGTACAATAACTGATTCAGTTGAAGTCACTGACCTACTATGATCAAAAATCGGATATATCCTCATATTAACTTTGTTCTTATTACCACCATAATTAGATGACACCGGCCATGTTTATTTAAAAGGATTGCTATTGAGGCCAGCATTGTGGTGCCGCCGGTTAAGCCACCCCTTGCAATGCCAGCTGGCATTTCAGTTAGCTCTCTGAGTTCTAGCTCCTCTACTTCTTATTTCTAAGATTTACTTATTTATTTGAAAGATAGAATTACAGGGGGGGGGGGAGAGCAAAAGAGGGAGGGATGGAAGGAGGGAGGGAGAGAGAGAGAGGAGAGAGAGAGAGAGAGAGAGAAATATTTATTCTCTATCTACTGGTTCACTCCCCAAATAGCCACAGCAGCTGGGACTGGGGCAGGCCAAAGCCAGGAGCCAGGAACTCCCATCCTGATCTCGCACTTGGGAGATGCATTGGCAGGGAGCTGGATAGAAGTGGAGCAGCTGGGATTCAAACTGGAGCTCCTTGGAGATGCCAGCACCGTAAGCAGTAGCTTAACCTGCTACGTCACAATACCAGCCCCTCCTCTACTTCTGTTCCAACTTCCTGCTCATGTGCTTGGGAAAACAGCAGAAGATGGCCCAGGTACCTGGACCCCTGCCACCCATGTGGGGGACCAGGAAGAAGCTCCTGGCTCCTGACTTCAGCTTGGCCCAGACTTGGCTGTTGCAGGCATCTGGGAAGTGAACCAGTAGATGGAAGATCACTCTCTTTCTGTTTCTCTCTGCCTTTCAAATAAATAAATAAATCTTCAAAAATAAAATAAAATGATTGTTGTCAAGGATAATCCTAGTGAGTTTTCCTTCCTGCTATACTGTAAATGTTGTTAGTGCTTGTTTTGAACTCAATGAATATTTTCTTTTTAAATCTGTCTAGAAAAATCTATTTTCATGAGAAATGTTTCATAATATAATATGATGTACTTTATAAATGAATATTGCCAGGAAGGACATTAGAATTATTTTTGAGCACTTGTTTACACACCCCTGACTGTTCAGCATCTGAGATACACAAATGTGAGTTCACAAATTCCAGATGTCTCTTTCTCAACATGACTTCTCTTCCTCTATCAATCAAGTGACTTCCCTTTTTTTGCTTTATATAAAATAAAATGCTAAAAAAAAAAAACCAGTTTTACCTCCAAAAAGAAATGCACAGATATGTTCAGTGTTTTGGGGCAATTTTATAAGACCTGTTGGTGAGATTTCACCTTTTTAGTATTGAAGCCAGTAGTTCACCTAACATGTTGTCTGCCTTAGGGAAGTGATTTTATTTCAATTTGGCAGTTACAGTCTTTTTCAAGAGAAAGAGATTTATTTAAAAAAGATATTTGGGTAAAACATTAGTCATTTGTCATCTGTTGTCATAGAGACCAAACTCTTGACTCATGCTTTTCTGGAACACTGCCAGCTCTCTCCTATACTTGTTTTATTTAGTTGTTGGTTGACTCACTTCTCTGAGGCTGGTTTTTCTCTCATTGTATCAGATGTCTCTGAATACTTAATTTTTTAAAATCTGATTAAAAGAAAAGGCTGATACATTCCATCACTGTTGTACTTCATTGGGTAGGAGCCCGCTTCGCATCTTCACTGATGGTACAGGGAAGAGCGAGGGCTCAGTTATTTCCCTGGTTAAGGGAAAACAACGTTTTTAGTCTCCTGGGAGCAGTGATGACCTTGTTGGCCTAGAACAGCCTCTTCTTCAGTTCCATGTGGTGAGCTCTGACAGACCCCTGCGGCTGCCCAGGAGGGGTGAGGACACCCAGTTGTACTTAAAGATTCCTCACGCTGGTCACACATGTCGCTGGGAAATGTTCCTGTGTGGTCTTCCTCCCGTGACAGATCTGACAACATTTAATACCTCAAATCTGCCAGTGTCCACGAAAGGTTGTACAGTTGTAACTGGAAGGCTTGACTGTGCTAGTCAAGTGAAACATTCCAGTTTAAGCAAGTTCCTTCAGGTTTTAGGATGCTTCTACTATATCAACACCCCTGTGTTCAACTGTTCTTAATGTCTTCTGTGGAAGAGCTTCAGAACTTGAGGCCATTCCATATATTCATGACCGTGTGGTCTTGTTATAAATGAATACTTTAATTTCCTTAAAGAAAGCATCACTTACTTACTGAACTCTGTTTGAATTCTTTATGTGGTTCTGCAGTGTCCCAGCACTTCTTCATTTTCTGCAGTTGAATGAATCATAGTAGTGAGTCATTGCCCCAGGTGTACCCTAGTTCTCAAAAGCGGGGGCCCAGGCCCGATCCGATCCTGGCATGTTTGAAGCAGGAAGAGCCTGCTTTTGTCACATTTCTGTTTTATTATGATTCACAGATTTACCTCTTTTTTTTATCCTCTTTCAAGATCTTTAAGAGCAAATTCACAGACCGGCCTGTATTTCTCAGATGCAGGATTTTTTCCCTTTAACAGGACCCTGCACTGTGACATCTCCTGCACATGTGACTTCTGTGCAGAGCATTGGACTCAGAACATGACCTGATCAAGCAGCCTTAACGTGAAAACAAATCGGTTCTACCCAGTAATGAGATTAGAAAAGTAGGCTGGCAGCAAACTATGTAGGACGTTGAATGTGGGCTGAGTCCAGATTACTTGTTGTGGCATTGGGCATCTTTAAAGATTTTCAAACCAAAACACTTGTGATGGTGTCAGATACAGAAGTCGCGTTCTAAGTCACAGGAAGGGCGGAGGAAAACGCGTGTCTGTGGGGAACTGGGCGGCTCGTTTGTGGGCTGTGATTTGCCTTTGTCTCTCCTGTCCACATTGGTTCTAAAGATGGAAACAGATCACCCTGGAGGACTGTGAAGAGTCAGTTTTGGGGCTGTGACCTGCTTCCGGGGCGGGTGGTCCTGTGGTGTGGAGCCCTCCATGCCTGCCTGCTCATGCGCATCTCACTCTTCTCTTCCTACTTCCCTTTTTGCCATTTCTCCTTTACTTTCCTAGATGTCTTCGCCAGATGGACCCGGGGTGGGGGCACTATGGCAGCTCAGATAACTCACGAGTTGCTCAAGGCTTCCAGTTACTTTAGGGAGGTGGGTTATTGTGTAGCAGCTCACTGTAAGTGAGAGCAGAAGCTATAAGAAATCGAGAATGGTTAACGCCATGAGGTTGGTCGGCCTGTAGGGACCATGTGCACAAGTAGAAGGTGACCAGTCGATCTTTAGGGAACACCCGTGTAGAGAGAGCGCTTTCACTCTTTTATGGTTAAAGGCACAATCATTCTTCCAGCACTGATCTGAGTGTGTACTGGTGCAATGCACGTCACGCATGACCCTCACATTATTACTGATTGATTCATGCACTCTGTCCCCCACTTTGTCCTCCCTCCCTCCTTCTCCTCCCTGTCTGCTGTCCCATGCTCAAGTCATCTGGACTGAGTGGAAGAAACCGTCCAAACTCTGCCTTGTGGCAACTCCTGTGCAGCCAGGGCTGACCAGGGCTGTCTTACCAGAAGGTGTGATCCAGGGAGGTAGCAACTGGTAGATGTGTGATTTTTTTAAGTGCTTAGGGAGAAGAAATGAAATTATGCCAGTGTCCTGATAAAAGTGACTTCACAGAAGTACCTTTTAAATACAGCTATACATTTTTTATTTCCCAATTTTTCTTTTACCTATAGATAAAAAGCGCGCCTTCTCTTAAAGCCTTTCCAAATTCGACATCCTCGCGTAGCACTTTTCCCCTGTGTGTCAGCAACACCAGACGTTTCTCACTCCCCACATGTCTCATCCTAGCCCATTATTATTATCCTAGCCATCATGCAGTGTCTTTTTTCTTTCGCAAACACACAGTTCCCATGGTGAACCGGCACTTGTGGGAGATTATATTAGTTGTTCAAATATTTTTGTTTACTCAGCTACATTTCCTCAAAATACTTTCCGTCCCTGTCTACCTGCCCTCCTCCCTGCTGTTCACATGAGACTTTGTTCTGTAACTTAACATGAGCCACTGAAAAGACGTGACAAATTCTGCACGCAGGAGTAGCTCTCTGAGCCACTGTGTGGTTCCACCATTGCTCCGTTCCCCTTGCCCTGAGACAAGCCTGGGCCGGAGAGGGGCAGCTCCTCCAGACCCTGGAAGGAAGAGGACACGTGGTATAAGACCACAGACAACAAGTAATGTGAACAAGAAGTGAGTCCTGTTACAGCTGCTGGAATTGGGAAGAACCAGAGAAAGCTGCTATTGCTCTTTTCTCAGCACTTTACAGATATTTTCTTAATAGAGGAAATATTATCCCAGTTTGTAAATGAAGACGGCGAGGCACAGAGAAGTTAAGTAATTTGCACGAGCTGCTAAGAAGTCTAGGCAGAATTCAAATATAAGGCGGATAGCCTTGGCGTCTGTGCCCTTTACAAGGTGGCTTTGCATAACCACGTGCAGCTCCTTCATATTATGTCCCTTCTTGCAACACAAGCTTACTACCATTTATGCGTGTTCTAAATCATCGAAGTCATCGGTCTTCCTTTCTCTGCTGTGTAGTGTTCACTGCAATAAGGATACTTAGTGAGACCTACCCTCCTAACAAACTTCTCAGTGCATTGTTGTCGATAGAGGTATAGTGTTGTCCATGGGATCTAAGAGCCTCTCTCCTCCGTCACTGAGTGTTAGGCCATTGAGTTGCAGCTCCCTCCCCCGCTTCCCCTGGCCCCTGCCCGGCACCATTCCACTCTCTGGGTCTGTGAATTCTGCTCCTGTGGATTCCTCAAGTTGGTGGAGTCATGAACTATGTACTTTTTTATGACTGCCTTATCACATTTAGCGGAAGGTGCTCATGGTTCATTTGTGTTGTTACATATTGTAGAATGTCTTTCTTTTTTAAAACATTTATTTATTTATTTGAAAGTCAGAGTTTTACAGAGAGAGGAAGAGAGGCAGAGAGAGAAAAACTTAATCTTCCATCAGCTGGCTCACTCCCTAAGATGGCCACAATAGCTTGGGCTGGGCCAGCCCAGGCCAAAGCCAGGGGGCTCGAGCTTCTTCTGGATCTCCTATGTGGGTGCAGGGGTTCAAGCACTTGGGTCATCTTCCACTGCTTTCCCAGGCCATAGCAGAGAGCTGGATCAGAAGTGGAGCCACCCAGGTCTCAAACTGGTGCCCATATGGGATGCCAGCCCCAGCGTCTTTCATTTTGAAGGCTGAATGCTCATATGACATATGTCGAATTTTGTTTCTGTTCATTTGTTGATGGGCGCTTACATTATTTCCGTATCTTGGCTATTGTGACTATTGCGGCAGTGAATGTGAGAATGCTAATGTCTCTTTGAGAACCTGATTTCAATTTTTCTAGATATATACCCAGAAATGGGATTGCTGGATCATGTGGGAGTTCTATTTGTAAATTTTTGAGGACCTGCCAAACTGTTTCCATAGCAACTGCACCAGTGCATTTCCACCAACAATACACATGGGTTCCAGTTTTTGCACATCCTCACCAACACTTGTCTTTTGATTGTGTTGTTTAATCATAACCATCCTAAAAAGTGTGAGATGCAGTTTGATTGTGGTTTTAATCTGATTTCCTTGATGGTTAGTGGTGGTGAGTATTTTTCATGTACCTCTTGGCCATTGGTGTGTCTTCTTTGAAAAAACATCTATTCAAATCCTAGCCTATTTTTAAATCAGGTTATTATTATTATCATTATTTTTACTACTGAGTTGTAGGAGAACCGTGTCCTTCTCTTTAGGAATTCTAAGTTACTCTTTATAATCTTACAGTGTCTGATATTTGATATATAATCTATAAATAATTATTGAGTTTAGTTTTGAGTAAGCAGAGACAGAGAAAGCTCCCATCCCCTGGATCCCTCTCCAAGTACCAGCAATGACCTGAACTGTCTGAAGCAGCCAGAAACTCAATCCAGGTCTCCCATTTGGGTAAGAGGGACCCAACTATGCAAGCCATTATTTTTTTTTAGTATTTATTTATTTGAAAATGAGAGTTGTATATATAGAAAGAGAATGGCCACAAAGCCAGGAGCTTCTTCCAGGTCTCCACATGGGTGACAGGGGCCCAAACACTTGGACCATCTTCCATTATTTTCCCAGGCCATTAGCAGGGAGCTGGATTGGAGGTGGAGCAGCCAGATAAGCACTGATGCGCGTACGGGATGCTGGCACTGTGGGTGGCGGCTCCACCCACTACGTCACAACACTGGCCACACCATTATTGTTATTTTTTTAAATCTGTAGTATTACATGATTGTCAGGATGCCTTCAGTGTGTGTTGCCTTACTAGGCTCTTGACATGCTCTCTCTAGTGGTGGAGCAGCTAGACTTCCCACTGTAGAGGTGGGGGTGCTGATGTGCGCATTGTGTATCTGATGAGGAGTGGAGCCAGGACAAAGGCCAGGTGTTCTGCATCCAGTCTGGTGAGTCCAGTGCTTCCACTGCGTTATCTCAAGACCCTCATCCAAGGCTGTTCCAATCACAAGATGGTTACATACAAAGCTGTCTCTAGCTTTTCCCTCACCCACATCACTAAAATGCTTCCCCATTCATCACTAAAGGAGACACAATTGTGGAAGGCAGTCTTGGATGTGAAGAAGTTTTTGAAGTACCCAAAGACACTGAAAGACATAACCAGCACCTTTCTTCAGCCTTCTGTGGGCTGCCCAGTCTCCAAGAAAACGTGGTCTTGTTGGCAGCCTGTTTGCTTCTGCTGTGGAGAACCTGGACTGTAGCTGTGCTTTGTCTTCTAAGGTCAGCAAGACAATGAGCTGCTTCTCTCCCTACACTGGATTCCAGATGCAGCTCACGTTCCCACCTTTGGCAGACTCCCCCTCTTAGCATTTCTCACATTGTCATATAGGAAAACCTGAGATAACAAGTCACTTAGAGAGAATGACAGGGGAAATTTAAGATAGATCAGGCTGGTTTCGCACTGTTGCTTGGGAAAGAAACAAGAGGAGATAAGGAAGTTTCCCAGAAACCCCCAGGCTTTCGCCCTGCAGAGATTATGGTAGATTATCTAGTCAGGGGTGGGGAGAGCACTTTCCCATAGGGTCTTCCTAGAAGAGACTGGAGGTCTTAAATCAGTTCTGATTATCTCTTCAAACTGTTAGCTGCTTTTTTCAAAATAGCAGTGCCCAATGTTCCTTCCGCTTTGAGGCAGAGAGTGTTGGTATTTCTCTTCTATTTTGATGTTAACCTCTGGGAAAGGACTGTGGTAAAATCCATAATGGCTATTTTAACTCATTTATTGTAAATAACAGCATAGCTTTTTTATCAAAAGTCTTCCCGTGTTTATGATACTAGCTGGGAACATTTACTTTCAGGGTGTCAGAAGATTTTTGTGGTTAAAAGATATTTTTTGTTCTGCTAAAATCCCATCTGTTTTATGAAATTTAAGATTTTTTTTTTTTTGACAGGCAGAGTGGACAGTGAGAGAGAGAGACAGAGAGAAAGGTCTTCCTTTGCCGTTGGTTCACCCTCCAATGGCCGCCGCAGCCGGCGCGCTACGGCCCGCACAACGCACCTATCTGAAGGCAGGAGCCAGGTGCTTCTGCTGGTCTCCCATGGGGTGCAGGGCCCAAGGACTTGGGCCATCCTCCACTGCACTCCCGGACCACAGCAGAGAGCTGGCCTGGAAGAGGGGCAACTGGGCCAGAATCCGGTGCCCCGACCGGGACTAGAACCTGGTGTGCCGGCGCCGCAAGGCGGAAGATTAGCCTACTGAGCCGCGGCACCAGCCTAAGATATATGTTTTGATAAATTTCTAGATCTTTCTTGATCTTCACATTCAATTTCTTAAAATTTTTTTCTCTTGGCCAGCGCCGCGGCTCACTAGGCTAATCCTCCGCCTAGCGGCGCCGGCACACCGGGTTCTAGTCCCGGTCGGGGCGCCGGATTCTGTCCCGGTTGCCCCTCTTCCAGGCCAGCTCTCTGCTGTGGCCAGGGAGTGCAGTGGAGGATGGCCCAGGTGCTTGGGCCCTGCACCCCATGGGAGACCAGAAAAAGCACCTGGCTCCTGGCTCCTGCCATCGGATCAGTGCGGTGCGCCGGCCACAGCGCGCCGGCCGCGGCGGCCATTGGAGGGTGAACCAACGGCAAAGGAAGACCTTTCTCTCTGTCTCTCTCTCTCACTGTCCACTCTGCCTGTCAAAAATAAAAAAAAAATTTTTTTTTTCTCTTTTTGTTGTTTATTAAGATGCTGTTTACATGCAATAGAATTCAACAGTTTTTAGGTATACATTGTGTTCAGTTTTGATGGTTGTGTACACTTATGTATCCACCACTAAGGTCAAGATGGAAAACAGTCCCTTTGCCCTGAAAAGTTTCTGTCCCTTTGCTCTCTGTCCCCAGACTCAACTGCCAACTACAGGTCTTCTTAATAATGCTACAGCTTTCCTTTTTCTAGAATTTCATGTACTTAAGGCAATATTGTGTGTTTTTATTTCTTTGACTTAACATGATGTTTTTGAAATTTGTCTATGTTTTGTTAATTTTTCATTCCTTATTGTTGCATATCTGTGATACGGCTGCCCCGCAGTTTGCTTATCCACACACCAGTTGCTATACATGTGGGTGCTCCCAAGTTTGGGTTACTGTGAATGATACTGTTATGAACATCTGTGTGTACATTAGTTTGTGGACATGTGTTTTCACTTCCCTAGGAATACAGTTGCTGGATTGTATAAGTGTATGTTTAATATTAAAGGGCACTGCCATCTTATTTTACAAAGTAGCTGTACCATTTTGCATTTTCATCATGAATGCATGAGAGTTCCCATTGTTCCATATGCTTATAGACACTTGGTATTGTCAGTCATAGCATTAGCCATTCTGGTGGGTGTATAGTGGAATCTTCTGGTTTTGATTTGCATTTCTTCAGTGATTGGTAATGTTAAACATCATTTCATGTGCTTAGTGTCCACTTGCGTGTCTTTTTTTTTTTTTTTTAATTATTTTATTTGAAAGGCAGAGTTACAGAGAGGAAGAAGCAGAGAGAGAGAGAGAGAGAGAGAGGTCTTCCATCCGCTAATTCACTCTCCAGCTGGCCATAACAGCCAGAGCTTCATCAGTTTGAAGCCAGGAGACAAGTGCTTCCGGGTCTCCCACACAGATAGAAGCCCAAGGACTTGGGCCAGCTTCTATTGCTTTCCCAGGCCATAGCATAGAACTGTTCCAGAAGTGGAGCAGCTGGGACTTGAACTGTCACCCATATGGGATGCCGGCACTGTAGACAGCAGCTTTACCCGCTACGCCACAGTGCCGGCCCCTCTATTTTTTTTTTTAAGATTTATTTATTTTTTTTGAAAGTTGGAGTTACAGATAGAGGCAGAGATTTTCCATCCACTGATTTACTCCCCAAATGGCTGTGATGGCCCATGCTGGGCCAGGCCAAAGCCAGGAGCCAGAATCTTCTTCCAGTTCTCCCATATGGGTGACAGGGATCCAAATACTTGGGCCATCTTCTGCTGCTTTTCCCAGGCCATTAGCAGAGGCTGGTTCAAACTGCAGCAGCTAGGACTCACCAGCACCCATGTGGGATGCCACCGTGTTGCAGGTGGTAGCTGTATCCTCTATGCCAGAATGCCGGCCCTGCTTATCTTCTTTTGTAAGGTGCTTGTTCAGATCTTTTACCCATTTTTCTCCATTGAGTTATTTGTCTTCTAATTGAGTCGAAAGAATTCTTTATATAAGCCATTTATTGGACATGTTTTATAAAAATTTTATACCAGTCTGTGGCCTTGCTCTCTGTTCCCTTTTGATATCTTTCAAAGAGTAAAATTTTAAAATCTTGGTTAATTCATTATAATTTAAGAGATGGTATTTACTTCCTTCCCCTGAAGTATAGACTGTCTTTTGTGATCCACTTATAATGAATAGAATATTACAAAAAAATGACAGCATGACTCCCAAGCGTGGGTCATAGTCATAAAAGGCATAACTGCTTCTGTTTTGCTCCTTTTTGGATCATTTGCACTTGGGGAAGCTACCCTGTGGAGAGGTCCACATGGCCAGGAACTGTGGCCTCCTGCCCAAGGATCAGCACCAATTTTCCAAGTATGATTTTGAGCCTCTCTAGAAGCTTATCCTCCAGCCCCAGACAGGTCTTCAGATGAATGCTGGCATCTTGACTGCAGCTTCATGAAAGACCTTGAACCTAGCCATTCCACTAAACTACTCCCCAATGCTTAACTCACAGAAACTGTGTGGATAGTAAATGGTTATTGTGTTAAACTCCTGAGTTTTAGTTAATTTGTTGCTCAGTAATTGAAAGTTAATACAGCCATTTTAACAATATTGAGTCTTCAGTCCATGAACATGGTATGTCTGTATGTTGACTTGTATTTAGCTCTTTAATTCCCCTTTGGGACCAGCGCGTGGTGTAGCGGGTAAAGACTGCCACCTGCAGTGCCAGTTCGAGTCCTGGCTGCTCCGCTTCTGATCCGGCTCTCTGCTATGGCCTGGGAGAACAATGGAGGATGACCCAAGTCCTTGGACCCCTGCACCCATGTGGGAGACCTGGAGGAATCTCCTGGCTCCTGGCTTTGGATCGGCTCAGCTCTGGCCATTGTGGTCAATTGGGGAGTGGACCAGCCAGATGGAGGACCTCTCTCTCTCTCTCTCTCTCTCTCTGCCTCTCCTCTCTCTGTGTAACTCTTTCTAATAAATAAATAAATCTTTTAAAAAATTCCCCTTTGGAGTTTTAAAATTTTCAACATATAGGCCTTGTACATCTTTCATTTAATGTATTCGTAAGTAATTCTGTTTTTTTGAAGATTTATAAATTAAATTGTTTTTATAACTTTTCCCAGTTGTTTGTAACAACAAATAACTAACAAGTATATACAAATACAATCAATTTTAGTGTATTGCCATTACTTCTCGCAGTTTTGCTTCATTTTTTTCTTATAGTTTTTCTGTGGATTTCTAGGGAATTTTCTAAATTTGTGATGATGTGATTTGTTTATATGCTTTCCTTTCTTTCCTGTCTATACCTTTTGTTTCTCTTGCCTTACTACACTAGCTATGACTTCTAGTACAACGTTCAGTAAAAGTACTGAATGGGATGTTCCCGGCTTTAGATGGAAGACATTGAGTCTGTCGCCCTTGAGTCTATGTCTATAAGTCCGTAAATCTTTTTATAGCTTCACATTCATTTTATTGTTTTCAGCATAAGCTCATGTTTCTCTGAGTTTTTACTTTGTTGAACCAGTTTATGAAAATGGATGTAATTTTTTAAAGGGTCTTCTTGTTAGAAGGGAAGTTAAAATATGTTTGCAGTTAAGCATCTAATTAAGACTCTGTGTGCTTAGAGTCACTAATTACCTCCCAGTGTGTGTTCGTCCTAGAAACAGAAACTTTGTTTTATTTCAGGCAGTCAGCTCTCCAACTCAAAGGTCACATTTCCCAGCCTCCCTTGCATCTTAGACATTGGACAAGGTCCTGGCAGCCTGGCCAGGAAGCTGTGAACACTGTGCGGGGACTTCTGGGAAGGCTTCCTAAGTAGCCTTTGGTGCTTTAGTCTTTCCTTACTTGCTTCTTCCTGCTACCTAATGCAGTTAAGATGGTTGAAGCCCTTCTAACAGGAGAGAGAAATGCCCTATTTAAGCCTCTGTTGTTTGAGGTTTTGTACTTGGCTCAGTTGACTCAATCCTCCTAATATATGAATTTTTAAAAAGGAAAACTAAGAACCCCTTTCTAAGATGATTTTTATGGGTTGGGCATTGTGGCACAGTAGGTTAAACTGTCCCTTGGGATGCATGCATCCATGTTGGAGTGCCTGAGTTCAAGTCCTACCTCTGCTTCCAGTCCAGCTTCCTGCTCATGAGCTTGTAGGCAGCAGAGGATGGCTCAAGTACTTGAGTTCCTGCCAACCATGTGGGAGACCATGGTGAAATTCCTGGCTCCTGGCTTCAGCCTTCCCCAGCCCTGCCATTGTGGAATTTGGGGAATGAACCAATGGCTGAAAGATCTCTCTGTTCCTATCTCCCTCCCTCTCTTGTCACTCTCCCTTTCAAATAAATAAGCAAAAATGAACTTTTTTTTAAAGGGCCATTTGTTACAACAAATCCCAATCAGTCTAATTCTGATCCTCTTCCAAATTAGTTTCCCAAAGAACCAAAAGGATATTCAGGGTATTTTTGTTCGTTTGTTTTTTGTTGAATGCCTCCAAGTCTTTAGGTTAATGTCATTCTGTTACAGGAGAAATTGCAGAGTTCTTGTCTTCCCGCAAGAAAGAATTCAGGCGTGAGACAGAGTAGTGGGAGGTAAAATAGCAAGGTTTATTAGGGAAGGGACATCCGTAGGATGGATGGGCACCCCTCCAGATAGAGCCTGAGAGACTGGGTGGGGGGGGGGGAGGAGCGAGGTTACATGATTGAGTGGAGAGATTACACCTGACCAGGCCAGGCAGGCAGCTCAGCAGAGAGGCAGAGGGCTGAGCGAGCGGTCTGGTTGGGGGGGGGAGGGGGGGTGTTTAAGGAGATGGGTCTCTTTCTTCACACATCTCCTCCTGAAACAAAGGATTTTATGGCTGTAAATACTAAGAAGCTCCTATCTGAGTTTTTCCTTGAAGGTATCAGACAGGAGGAAGCCTAGCTGGCGCCATCCTGGGTTCAGAGGAAGGGTGAGCAGGACCCCCTAGAGAATGGGGATCCAGAGCAGGGTGTTTGAAATGCAGATACTGGGCTGCATCTGGGAGTTTGTGGAAGATTTGTCAGGCAGAAGGGGCAGGGATCTCCGCCTGGCAGGTTATCAGGTAGAAGGGGGCAGGGCAGGATGCGAACACTGGGCTGCCCCTGAAGCATTATCGGGATAACTTTGAGATGTAGGTGCATATGCTGGATGTAGAAGTCTTCTCTGGAGGCCTTTGTCACACACACATAAACTCATACCTAACTTCCTGCCTAACAATTCCATTCCCTCATGGAAAGATGGAAGAGCATTCAATAGGCATCATTTTCCACTGTAAGGGTAAATCAATAGGACTCTTGCAGTAACTGCCAAAGCCACGAGGTTCTGTCTTGAAAAGAACGTTTTCAGAATTAATCACAAATGACCAAAATAACTTCAGGCATCCCTAATTTGCATGTGTATTCTTTGGGTAATACATTAAGGAATTTCCAAAATTCCCTCTTTCTTTAGCATTTTCAGTGTAGAGGAAGGAATAGGAAAATGTAAGGTCCTTTAGGGCAGTTCCAGTGCTCCAGTGTTAAGAGTGCAGCCTGGCACATAACAGTGTTCAGTAAATATTTGTTGAATGAATAAATGAGGCCTCTGTGAGTCTGGTTTCCTGGGGCCTTGAGTGCACACAAAGTCTGTTAACTGGGGTCCAGATGCAAAGGCGCATTTGTCCCTTTGGCTTGTCCCTGCCATGCAAAGGCAGTGCCATTCCTGCGTCTCAGTAGAAGGGAGGCTTCTTGAACGTCATCGGCCATCGGGACTCTGGCAAAGCAGCTGGGTGGGTTTTTGTTCAGCCACAGTTGGCTGGAGAAGATCAGCACCTGGGTGTCATCGCCAGGTCGTGGTTTCTCACCTTGGCCTGTCTTGGTTTCGGGCTTGTACTAAATAAGGCCAGAGGACAGTGGAGGTTACTCTCTGTAATCGAGTGCTTCACATGTTTTCCACACAGACGATTAAATTCTTTATTCCTTTTTCTTTATTCGTTCGTGATTCCCTTCCAAAAAAGGCTAATGAAAAATCTGAGTGTGTGACTGATGTCCGTGGATTTTAGTGGCCTGAAAAAGAATGAGTTCCTGTTGTTTTTGGTGGGACTTGCTAGGTAATCACTTCGCCCCACTGTTGGCCCCTGGGGAGCTTCTCCCCTTAACCTGGAGCCATGGCCTAAACCTGGAGTAGACATGGGCCGGAACGTCCTCTGGTTGCCTGACCGTCCTCTGGTTGCCTGACCTCTGTGTCCCTCTCCTAGCTGGGGTTCCTGCTTCCTGGCCCAAGTGTTCCGGTACTTCTAGCTGTCCAGCTGGTCCTCTGGTATATACACCCTGTGTTTCCTTTTGCCTTATCTGATCTTCTACTGCTTCCATCTCTATCAGTGGCCCCTCAGTTTGATCTTGGGCTTCCCCAGCCCAAAGGGCCTCCCCACCCCTTCCTTTGTCTCCCTGGGCCTGTTGACATGCAAATCCAAGCATGCAGTCTGTCTTTAAAGCCTATTTTTAACAAGCTCTATGAGTTTCAAGAAAACTGTCTCGTTAGAAGGGTTTCTGAGATAATGAAAATTAAAGTTAAAATTAATATGCAAATATTAATATAGTGATTATATTAATCAAAATTTTTGGTAGTGATTAGGTAAAAGTTAATGTAGTTACTTTTATACAAAGCTTTTATTTAATAAATATAAATTTCATAAGTACAAATTTTGGATTATAGCGGTTCTTCCCCCCCCATACCTGCCCTCCCACCCCCAAACTGTCCCACCTCCTACTCCCTCTCCCATCCCATTCTTCATTAAGATTCATTTTTAATTATCTTTATATACAGAAGACCAACTCCATACTAAGTAAAGATTTCAACAGTTAATGCAGTTATTCTTATCTTATCTCATCATAGTCTAGGGTGGTATATAGTTATCAAATATTTGTAGGAAACTTGGGCTCTTTGTATTTTAATCATTTGTGAATATCTGAAGCATTTTTAAAAAGGACTTTTTTTATTTGAGATCATCTTGGGGTGCCAGAGGCATGTGGGGAAGTATGAATATGGGACCCAGAAAAGTGTGTCTAGTGGCAACTTTTTTAAAGGGTCTAAGGCAGGGACCAGCGCTGTGGCGCAATGAGTTAAAGCTCTGGCCTAAAGTGCCGGCATCCCATATGGGTGCTGGAACAGTCCTAGCTGCTCCACTTCTGATCCAGCTCTCTACTATGGCCTGGGAAAGCAGTGGAACATGGCCCAAGTCCTTGGGCCCCTGCACCCATGTGGGAGACCTGGAAGAAGTTCCTGGCTCCTGGCTTCAGATTGGCTCAGCTCCAGCCATTGCAGCCATTTGGGGAGTGAACCAGCAGGTGGAAGACCTCTCTCTCTGTCTCTACCTTTCTCTGTAACTCTGTCTTTCAAATAAATAAAGATAAACCTTTTTAAAAATTAAAAAACAAAAAGGTCTAAGGTGTAAGATCATCACAAAACACACCAAACACCAGAGTAAGGGAAAGAGTTTATTGGGGAAAACCCAGCAGGCTGGAGGGAAGGGGCAAGGAAGGAAGGGAGAGGAGAGTGTAAGAAAGACAGAGATGGAGGTCAGGAGGTGGAGAGGGAGAGAGAGAGAGAGAGGAGCAAGCAGAGGAGAGCGAGCAGCAGGGGAGCAAGAGAGGAGAGCCTGTGTTCAGGAACAGGTCCTTTTAAAACTTCGCGGAAGGGCAGGCAGAGCAGGAGCAGCTATCCCATTAGGATGAGGGTGAGCTTGACACTGGTGGTTGGGCCCTGTAGCCACCTGGCTTCCGGCAATGGCAGTGGGCGCTAGAGCCTAGGGTGGTGTCAGGGTGTAGATCGCGCCATAGATAAAGCTGCACCATTTTCCTAACATAAGACAATATATTATTGTGGAGTACCTACCCGTTGACTATTCACCCAATAAATACTTAGAGTGTTTGCTGTAGGCACACAGGCTGCGGTAGTGATAGGATAGAAATTGAAACATGGGAGCACCAAAGGCGTGTTTCATCCCTGCCAGGATTTGCACTATTGTGTTGGTTTACTACCAGGCATGATTTCCTGGTTATTCATAGGATGCTCCACTGAGATGGAAAACACAGTTCTGTGAGTGTGTACCTAATAGTGAAGGTACTGATAGGCATGGGCAGGAGAGTGAGGATCTTTGACCTCTGTCAGTTCCTCTCTTCCCACATGGAAATGTAGAACCCCTCCTAAATTGTGAACTCCCTGAGTACAGGCAACACCTACACATTGTCATGATTTTTTCTCTTAACTTCTCAGTTTGTTAATCTGCTGGTTTTATAAGGTATGTAGGTATGCTGCGTAAGACAAAAGTAGCACAGTGGGTAGGGAAGATGCTAGCATGACTATGTTGTACTTGAATGAATTTCAGTATTAACTCAGCAAATTGTGATAAATTAAGATGCAGATTGTAATTCCTAGGGCAAATTTGAGGGGAAAATGATATATAGCCAATAAATAAGTAAATTGTAAAAATGAGATACTAAAAAACATTTGGAGTTAACACAAAAGAATATGGGAAAAGAACAACTACAGGTGTGGCAACTAGCAACCAAATAGCACGATCCGACTTTGACCCAGTCGTGACCAGATGCACATGTTGGGTAGAAGTTAGAAATTAGCATCTGTGTGTGTGAAGGGCCTGAGGAAAACAAAAATTTCTTCAAAAAGGAATGTAGCAGCCTTGGAAGCAGTCCAGTGTTGAATACTACAGAGTCCACCCATTCCCCAGGAACTTTACAGGTGGTTCCAGCCTTCCCTCAGGGAATCCTCCCTGCCCAGGGCCAGGTGGGCTCCCCAGGCTGGTAACGCTGGGAATAAAGCCTGGGGAGGAATTTCACCTAGTTCACACTCAGCAAACCCTTTGTCCTGAAGAAGAGGGAGGAAGGAAGGAGAAATGCTGGAAGAAATGGATCCTATTCCCTTATAGACTGCACGCTCAGCTCTCGGCTCCTTCCTGAGACACCTGCCTGGCCGGCCAAGTGTATTCTGTTCATTAAACCATGTAACCTTGCTTTCCCCAGTCTGAATGCCCAGGCAGAGGTGCCCATCTGTTCTGATAGACACCCTACTCCGTAAAACCTTGCTACTTTGCTTACCACTACTCTCTCGCATGTGTGCATCTGAATTCTTTCTTCCTTGAAGACAAGAAGCCATTCCACTCATCTTTGCATAAATACATTAAGTGGCTAGCTAAACACTGCTGTCCAAAGGCTGACATTGTCTTATTGGACTTGAAAGAAAGATATGTTATCTACAAGACACAGTTTCAATACAATGACACAAAAAAGATTAGAAGGCGAGAGAGGAAGACAGAGGCATCATTGCCTCAGGGAGCATAAGAAAGCTGAGATGGCCTGTCAGTATTGCAGGAGCAGACTCCTGTGCGTGAGTTTGTTAGCATGAAAGAGTCCATTTTCACATGAACTGGGGAAATGGGTAAATAAAAATATTTTTCTTTCCTTGATTCTAATGTCATAGTTCTAGTTTGATTTTGTCATACTTTAATATCATTTTCCTGTCTTCAGCTAAATCCAGGTAATTCTGCTATTACACATCCTATTTTCTGTTTTCCTTCTTACCAAATCTTCAGAAAGGGGATTTCTGCTCCTTGCTTACAATTCATTATGCATTTTACCATATTTACTTCATATATCCCTTTGTTTAAAAAATGTGTGTGTTATAGATAGTGCTCCCCAAGTCCCCCTTCCATGTCACCCACTGTAGAAGAAACTCATTGGAGAGAAATCATGGGGTTCTTGTGTTCACACAACAAAGAATTCAGGTGTGAGAGAGCAAGGTAGCAAGGTATCAAGGTTTTAGTGGGGACAGGGCATCTGTCAGAATGGAGGGGATAGAGCATGCCCAGTCACTTAGGCTAGGGGAAAACAAGATCACATGGTTGAATGGAGAGAATACACCTGGCAGGCCTGGTGGGCAGCTCAGTGGAGAGCTGAGAGAGCGGAGCTCACATTCTTTGTTCAGACTCCAGGTTTTTGAGCGAGTGTCTCTTTACCTCCTCCCCCTTCTCCTCCAGGATGAAGGGTTTGCTCAGTATAAATTAGGAAATTCCTTCTCTGGTTTGGGGAGCCCTGTGTGAGGGGGGCAAAGGAGCTTCCCTCTAGGGCATCTGTGAAGGTTTTATTGCCCATGTTATCAGGCTAGGTAACCCATTTGGTCCTGGAAAGAGAGAGTTCTCCCAGGAGCTTTCCTTGGGGGAAAGGCTGGGACCACTTGTAAAGTTATCAGGGTCGGGGTGGGACTTTGGAGTGTAGATGCTGGGCTTGTGTAGATACGGGTGTCCTATAAGACCCTCTCACACACATAGGCTAATTTCTAACTTCCTACCTAA
The DNA here is from genome assembly GCF_051225735.1 of Oryctolagus cuniculus. Lineage (NCBI taxonomy): Eukaryota > Metazoa > Chordata > Mammalia > Lagomorpha > Leporidae > Oryctolagus > Oryctolagus cuniculus. The sequence goes on along the minus strand of NC_142875.1, from coordinate 13,250,596 downwards.
CACAACTGCTTTCTGTGATCCTGTACTAACTACGTATGAATGTGTCCAATAACAGCGGATGTTCACAGAAGGATAAGTTCAATATATGATACCTTTTGTGCATAATCTCATTCAGCTTTAAACACACTGATACATATCCATCAGGTGTGCAAGGGTATGTCAGAATGTTCATGGAAAACAGAATTAAAAGATAATTTTGGGATGGGCCTTTGGCCTAGCAGTTAGGCCGCCAGTTAAGACAGTCATGTCCCACACATGAGTATCTGGTAGGAATTTGTAACTCTGTGGCCTCAGAAGCCTGTTCACTCCAGGGTTCTATAAAAATGGCCTCTCAGTGATATCAGGAGGTTCCTTTAAACTCTACAGCAGAGAGGAACATTGCCAAACAGAAGAAAGAGCAGTGAGTCCCCAAAGTCTCTGGGCCTCTGCCTCACTGTTTGTAAACTACAGAAACTGAACTAAGTGGTCTCCACGCTCATTGCTGGGAAAAAATCTGTGAGGGACAGCAGTCGTTTACCCTAGCAGTTAAGATGTCCACGTCCCAAATCGGAGTGCCCAATTTCAGTTCCCATTTTGACTGCTGACTCCAGCTTCCTGCCGTCACAAACCCTGGAAGGCGGCGGCTCAAGTAATTGAGTTCCTGAGACACACATGGGAAACCTCTTGCCTCTGCTTTGGCCCCAGCCAGGTCCCAACCTTTGCAGGCATTTGAGTAGTAAACCAGCAGATGGAAGCTCCCTTTCTTTCTCTCTCTCTCTCTCTCTCTCCCTCTCTCTCTCTCTCTCCTCTCTCTCTCTCTCTCTCCTATTTGTGTGTGTCTCTCATTGAAAAAAAGATCAACTTTGCCTAGTATTTTTCATAATACATGTTTTACATGAATTTTTGGAGACCTCCTCATGTTTGTTTGAAGGGCTGGATGATACTATGTTTTGTGGATAACCCACTGTTCAGCTTAGTCTCTACTGGAAATGCGCAGAATCAAAGCACACTCAGCTCTGCCATTAATTGCCAGCCGGTTCTGCAGGGGCTGGGTGGAGGTGCTGAACCACTCACCTCCTCGGCCTCACCAAATGTGAATGATAGCATACGCTCTGCTTTTTACCAGCTGTTAGATGAATATTCTTTTCAGGTGGCAGTTCCCTAAGAGCAGGTGAGGATAGCATCTTTTCTTTTGCTAGCCATTTGGATTTCTTCTGAAATGGCCTTTTCATGAGCTTTTGGTTTGGAGTAATTGTCTTTTTCTTACAAAATTCTGAATGTTGCCTGTGTTGCAGCCATAGATTCTAATCTGTGATCCTGAGTTCTTCTCCGGGCTCTTTCCTGCCTTCTCACTTCATTGTGGCATTCTGTAGCTTTTAAATGATAAACTAGCTAAGTGTAAGTTTTCTTCTATAGTTTGTGCTTTGTGTTTCTTATTTAAGAATCCTTCTTCCTTCCAAAAAGGTGTTCCTCTATATTTTGTGCAGAAAGATTCACAGTTTTATGAATTATATTTGTGTGTTTATCCAGTGGAAGTTTATGTGTGGTGTCGGGAATGGGGACCTATTTTGTCATCATCTTAGGTTGTGGCTGGTGCACCCCCCATAACACACCCCCCCACACACCTCTGCCCACACCTCACCAGTGTGCTTTTTCCCAAGCACCCTTGCAGTCAGAAGTCTGTTTCTAGTGTCCTCCTCTCCTGGTCTCTGTGAGTAACCCTATGAAAGGAGCTTACTGTTGAATTACCCAAATTTCAGAGCGTGTCTTCAATCTCAGAGGCCTCATTATGCGCCCTGACATTACCACAGCTGTTCTGGATCCTTGGTTTCTTTATTGTCTTCACTGCTTTTATTGTGATATAGAACACATTCCATCATGCACTTGCCATATAAGACCACAGAATCATGTGGCCTTGCCCTGCCCAGGCAACCACAGGGACTTGAAATTCAGTAAATGAATAGCAGGTTAATTTCTTAGTTGATCATTTCAAATGGCCCATGAATGATGTTATAAAAATCCAAATTGCGAACAGACTCCACCCCAAGATGGTGGCCCCCATGGCCCACCACATGCTACCTACCTGATTAATAGAGTGATGTATAGTACATCATGTTTTTATTATGTTAGTTTGTTATTTTCATCTCTGAGCGGGATTTTATGATGTTGGTCTGTTATTTTCGCCTCTGTGCAGGATTTTATTATGTTAGTTTGATATTTTCGCTTCTGAGCGGATTTTAACAGTCTGGAATGGTGTTTCTCAGACTGGGTGGTTTATATTCCTTGGTCCTACAGAGAGACTGTAAAGCTGTATAGCTCTGCATGCATTCCTACGGACTTACTTCTAAGGTCTTCACAGGTGAATGCGAAAGACATGCCTGATTATTCCTAACTTGACTTCTGGAAGTAACTGACCATATAGGGGACACAGATGTTGGCCATGACCGAGACTGCTCCAGCTCACAAAGCAAATTTGTTAGATAGGTTAGACAGAGACTTCCAGACCCTGGATAGGCAGGGCCTGCACTACACCCCTCATAAGCAGGAAGCAGTTACAGAAGAGATGATTCTATGTCCATCAACTCCCCTTAGGATTAAGGGGATGGGGTCTCTGAGGGAGGAATGAAGTAGACAGGCATACAGGTTAAAATTGACTAGGTTTGTGAGCTCGAAGGCCATGCCTTCACCATGCCTTCACCATGCCCTTGTGTGACCTCATGCCCCTACCTGTTAATTACCCACTCCTCTTTGAGTGGTGTGTCTGGCCATTTCCTCCTTTCTCTTCTTTTCCCTGGCCTCTTGCCAGTAGGGTGCTGGCTGTAGCCCTGCGACTCCAGGGTGCATTCGCCTTTGGGCCAACCTGCCCTATGCTTCCTGGCCTAGATGCTCTTCCACGTGGCTGGTTCCTGGTAGTCAATATGAACCTAGATTTACCCCCCTCTGTCTTAGATAAAGCCCTCCCTCTCCTATGCATCTTTTACACTAAATAAAAACTTAAAATGTAAAAAAATAAATAAATAAAATCCAAATGGCATTGACAGAGAAAAGGTTCCCAACCCTGAATCTTAAACCATAAATGCTTTGATGGCCACACAAATCCCTGTTAAGTAAATACCCATAAATCCACCACAGCTCCAGCCCAGGCCCACCGGCCCGGAGCCCTTGGTGTCCTGCCTTCCTTTGTTCCAGAGCTGCTCCCAGCGCGGGGCTGTCACCGGTGTGCTTTGCTTCCCTGGTTTCCCACGTGGTGTGTGCCGCAGTCCAGGCCTGAAGGAATCAGAATCACAGCATGCGCCGCCTTCTACATCCAGCCCCTTTCTGCCAGCGTGCGCTTTAACAGTGAAACCTTGAATACCCCGTAGAAATACGAGAACCAGCATTTGTGTTTCCACAAGACACCTTGTTAAGCTTTTATTTTAAAATATGTTGAGGTGAAAATTGGCACCTTATCCACTTTGAATCTTCCCAATCCTGGATGTGATTCCTTTCTTATTAACTGGGTTGGTTTTGTAAGAAGTGTTCCTTATTATATTCTTTAAGCGTTCTCTCTCAAGGCCTTACATATTTTTTGTTGGATTTATTCCAAGTATCTTACAGTTTCTGCTGCAGTTATCTGCTAGTGGTTAATTGTTTTTGCTTTCCAAGCCATCTGTATTTTATCTCTGGTTGCTATTAAGGATTTCTTTCTTTTGTTGCACTACAGTGGGTCTAGATGTAATTTTCATTTTATTAACCTTCTTGGGACTTTTGCATTTTCAAAAAGAATATAAAGATTTATATTCTTGGGTGCCAGCATTGTGCTGACGTGGGTAAAGCTACAACTTGCTGCACTGGCATCCCATACCAGTACCAGTTCAAGTCCCAGCTGCTCTACTTCTTATCCAGTTCCCTGCTAAAGGCCTGGGAAAGCAGTGGAAGATGGCCCTGCTTGGGCCCCTGCACCCACGTGGGAGACCCAGAAGAAGCTCCTGGCTCCTGGCTCCTGGCTTAGGCCTGGCCTGGCCCTGGCTGTTGTAGCCACTTGGGGAGTGAGCCTGTGAATAGTAGATCTCCCTATCTGTCCTTCTCTCTCTTTCTCTGTAACTCTGCCTTTCAATTAAATGAATCTTTTTAAAATATATATATATATATATATTCTTTATTAATTCTGGAAAATTCTGAGCCGTCATATCTAAGTGTGGTCCCTTTCTGCCCCACATTCCCTCTGTCTTCTGCTGGAGCTCCCCTGAGGTGTGCTTAGAATCTGTGCAGACTCTACTGAGCAGCCATCCCTTTGTGCCTGCTGTGCTCAAGAGCCCCTGCCCCAGCGGGCATTTTCCTTCTCTCTGCAGAGGAGAAGGAGGGTAGATGGGAGGCTGTGCTCACTGTGGGAGGAATCAGGGTGCTTCTTACAGGGAGTGAAGTAACTGTCCACTTCCCTCCTGCCTTCCTTGTCCTTCACCTGTGTCCACGGGCCCCTAACAGGCTTTGGGTTTACCCTTTCTGTCTGTACAGTGATGGATCACCTGTCAGCAGCAGGCTTTCCACTTGGTGGTGTTCAGGATTACAGATGCTCCCTGATTTCACCAGATGGGAGCTTGCCTCTGGCTTCATTTTTTCATTGTTGCTTTGTACCATTTTTGAGAGAACCACAAGCCCTCCACCATTCAGTGTTTAGCCTATGGCATCCAGGTGGTCTTTGTTCCTACACTACACCAAAAGCATTGCCATTGAGGCATCTCCAGTGCTCACTTCTGTGTGTCGCACTTAGCTGTCTCCTGTGCCGGCATAGCTACCCAGTCCCATCTCCAAGCCCTCTTCTCGTCACTTCAGTGGTACAGAATCCTTGTTTCCCTTCTCTTTCCTGGCAACCTCGTTTCAGATTTCCTTTGCTGATATCCCCTACTCTGTGTATTCGCAAAGTATTACTGCGCTTCTGGGTTCACCCCTTAGTCCCATTGCATGCCGGGGGATATCCAGGGAGTCTGAAATCCTCACCTCTGCTTAACTTGTCCCTGGAGCTCTGGATTCGTAGATCCAACCGCCCACTTGGTAGCACCGCTGAGACGTGTAGTAAGTGCCTCCAAGCTCATTCCTGCCTGGGCTCTCGCTGTGTTCTCTGCCTGACATGTTCTTCCCAGTTTGAGTCACTGGCACCCTGTAGTCACACTGACATCCCATGATCACTCCAGCACTCGTAGTCTCACCAGTACCCTGTAGTCACTCTGACAGCCCGTAGTCACTCCAGTACCCTGAAATCACACTGACAAACCATGTCACACTGACACCCTGTAGTCACACCTGCACTCCATAGTCACACCAGCACCCTGTAGTCACCCTGACAGCCCTTGTCACACTGGCACCCTGTAGTCACCCTGACAGCCCTTGTCACACCGGCACCCTGTAGTCACCCTGACAGCCGTGTCACACCGGCACCCTGTAGTCACCCTGACAGCCCTTGTCACACCGGCACCCTGTAGTCACCCTGACAGCCGTGTCACACCAGCACCCTGTAGTCACCCTGACAGCCCGTGTCACACTGGCACCCTGTAGTCACCCTGTAGTCACCCTGACAGCCCGTGTCACACCGGCACCTGTAGTGACACTGGCACCCCATCATCCTTAAGATTTTCACCAAGGACTTCCCTTACCACCTGACCTAGAATAGGTCTCTCTTCCAAGCCACTCTGTGTCCTTCTTAGAACTTATCTGAAATCATCTTAAATATTCACTTATGTCTTTATGGGGACCACTTTCCTTTTTTTTTTTTTTTAAGATTTATTTTATTTGAAAGAGTTACAGAGAGAGAAGGAAACACATAAAGAAAGAGATTTTCCACCCACTGGTTCACTCCCCAAATGACCTGGCTTCAGCCAGGAGCCAAGAGCTTCTTCTGGGTCTTCCATATGGGGTCAGGAGCCCAAGGACTTGGGCAATCATCCACTGCTATCCTGGGTGCATTAGCAGGGAGCTGGATCAGAAGTGGGGCAGCCAGGACTCAAACTGGCACCCATATGGGATATTGGCACTGCAGACCATGCTGTAACCCTCTGTGCCACAGCACTAGCCCACCACTATTATTTTAAAAAAATTTATTTAAGGGACAGAGAACTCAAGCTCCTATTCACTGGTTCATTTCCCCAAATTCCTACAAAACCTAGGACTGGGCCAAGGCCAAAACTAGGAGTCAGGAACTCAACCCAGGTATCCTACCCAGGTGACAGGAGCTCAGTTTCCTGAGACATCACCACTGCCTCCCAGGGCCTCCATTTGCAAGGATCTGGACTTAGGAGCCTGAGATGTGTATTGAACTGGTGCGGTCCAATGAGAGTCTTTCGTCACTAGACCAAACACCCACCCTAACCACTGTTACTCCAGTAAGATCTTGTTTATCCTGTCTTTCATATAGTTTGATACAGAAGCTCAATAAATCTTTGCCTAATTAACAAATTTTATTATTTAAAAAAAGTTACTTTTCTCATTAGAAAGTTACCAAATACTCTGATTTGTGTGACGAACTCCTTATCCTAAGAGTCAAATTCTCAGAATCAAGGGTTTATTTTACGTAGGAATAGCCAGTCATTTTGATATATAAACCATAGGAGTCTTAAGAGTTTTCTTACTACAAATAACTTAAAGATGATAAATGGATTAAAAAGAATTGTTAGGGGATTGGACCTGTGGCATAGCGGGTACAGCCTCTGTCTGAGGTGCCAGTTGAGAACTGGCTGCTTCCAATCCCGCGTCCTGCTATTGTGCCTAGGAAAGCAGAGGAAGATGGCCCTGCCCAGGTCCTTGGGCCCTCACACCATGTGGGAGACACGGAGGAAAGTCCTGGCTCCTGGCTTTGGCCTGGCCTAGCCAGGTTATTGTGGTCATTTGGGGAGTGAACCAGTGGATGGAAGATCTCTCTCTCTCTTCCTTCTCTGTAACACTGCCTTTCAAATAAATAACTCTTTAAAAAGAAAAAAAAGTTGTTAGTTGTTAACTAATACTGATGTGGAATTAAAAATCTGGAAAAATTGGGTGAGAGGCATAGCCTGCATCCTGCATCAGAGTGCCTGAGTCTGGGTCTGAGCTCCATGCCCGACTCTAGCCCCCTGCCGATGCCCACACTGGGAGGCAGCAGATGATAGGTCAAGTGGTTTAAGTACCTGCCACCCTGGAGGGACACCCAGATTGAGTGTTCTCAGCCCCAGCCCGGCCCTGGCTGCTATGAACATTTGAGGGGTGAACTGGCTTATGGGAGATATGTCTCTCTCTGTGTATCTCTGCCTTTTAAATAAATAAAAAACCTAAACTTGGAAAAATCAATATTTGGGAAATTGATTAAAACACCATATAAGTAAAAGCCAAGGCTTTAAGTTGTCTTTATTTCCTGGTAAGTTTATTAAGTGACAGGTCAGCTCCTCAGCCAGCGTCTCTCTGCTGGCCGTCTGCCGTGTGGTCACCACGGTGAGTACGGGGGGAAATTGATTTGTGAAGACTGCTTGTACTTAGTGTTTTGTCACTTCACGTGTTAAGCCCTAGGATATCGCCGTCTCCTGCTATAGTGCAAACCAGTCATTTCCCTGAGTGAAGAGAGCATTCTGTTGATTTGTCTGCCATGTATTCTAGAGCTTTCACCTAACACTGCTAAAACTAAGGCAAAAATGCCCCCCAGACCATTTGGTAGTTACCGAGTTCTGTGTTAAGTATCGTCTTTAAAATTGTCTTACATTTAGAAAATCCAGTTGTACTCTTTCTTTTAGGTTTCCGGAATGTGCTATGATAGCAAAATGCTCCAAGTTCACCAGGTGCTCCGTGTCCCCAGCTGGATGGCAAAGTTCTTTTCTAGGACACTTGAGCCCATCTTCTCGTCTTCAGAACCCACCAGCGAAGCTAGGATTGGGATGGGAGCCACCGTGGACATCCAGAGACAGCAAAGAATGGAGCTGCTGGATCGGCAGCTGATGCTCTCCCAGTTCGCACAAGTGAGGCGACAGAGGCAGCAGCAGGTAAAACAAGAATGATGCTTAAAGTGGTTTCCGCGCCCGTGGTCTCGGTAGTTCTCCTCTGTCACTGTGCGTGCGATAGAAACTGCTGTTCATTCCTGTGCACCGTGAGAGGGTCTGGGACACGCTTCCCCAGACACAGGAGCTCTCTCACGGCTGCTAGTCTTTGTTTTTCTACAAGGTGAGAAAACAAAGTGTGGCTGAAAGAATGGCCCAACTGGACACTGGTTCCACTTACAGTAGATGAGCATCGTTTCTTAGAGAAACACCAACCTAGTTAGCAAGACAGGGCATTTATCTGTTTTCTCAATCTTAGAAAAGCCACAGAGTCTTCCTGTGAAAAAGTGCGAATCATGTGCTCTGGATAAAGAACAAATATAAAACCTGGTGATTTTCCTCGTCTGAGATGAAGAGAACATGAAGGTGTTCAAGGGAGCAGCCAATGAGTGAATGAAGTCGCTGCTGTGTTCCCTTGGCTTTGGCATCAGTGACGGGGCTGCCGCACACCTGTCCTCAGACACCATGGCGGGTGTGTGTGTGCGCGCGCCTGCACTGGGGCTGAAACCTCAGCCAGTCTCCACGGGTGCTTCTGTGACCCAGCACCCTTGCTCTCCATGCTTCGGCTCCATCTTCTTACCCTCAGGGCCAGGAGGAGACAGAACAGCTCTCTCTTGCTGTGCCCCTGTCTTCTGCCAGCACGGCTATAGGAGGTGGGCTGTGGGGCGCTCAGTGGCCTGGAGAAGCAGAGTCCGATGTCCCTGGAGTCCCTTTGGAGGAACAGGCCCCAGAGTTTAGGTCTGGGCTGGGAAGACGGGCCCCTTATCAAAGAGTCTGTGTCTACAGGAGAAAGAGAAGCAAAGCTATTCCCTAAGGAGGCCCTGGAATTTGAGGCCCCTGGAACATCCCGTAGACACCCATGGCATCCTTGAGGATGGAGGACAGATGTCTCTCTCCTGGGTAGCAGGGGCTGGGGTTATTGACGATGGCGTGGGCCCTGTAGAGATGACAGCGGAAAGCTGGGAACTGGATGAGCTCTCTAAGAGAAGAGCTGCGCCCCAGGTGCACCCCGGCCATTGGGGAAGCCCTGTGCTGAGCAGCAGAAGGTAGATCCTGTGGGGAGGCCGAGGGAAGAAGGAAAGGGCCGAAGGGTGTGGCCCGGTGTCCCTGGCAGAAGGGGACCAGCAGGGCCTGGCTGCGGATTCCTCTTGGCCCCTGGCTGTCGCCTCCCCTCCCCCAGGAGTGGATTGCTCTGGAACGAGGCTCTTCCCTGGGAAGGGAGAGTGACTTCCCTGGGTTTTGTGGCTTGCTGTGCGGAAAAGGAGTCCCGTTCCTGTGAGCTGCCTCGGATGGGAGGACTCGTGGTTTTCGTGACCTGCTTCTGGTGCTCGTGAGACAGAGGGGCAGGGGGGCAGGACACAGCCAGGGAGACTGCCTCTGAGGCCCTCCCGGAGTGTCCTGCAGTTCAAAGTACTCAGCACGCCGGGGGCCCGACTCGGGGTGTCATGATCTGAGCCTGGCACTCTTCCCGGGACAGCTGTTCTATTGGTTGGGGCCATCCCCTATAGCCTCCTTAACCTTCAATGCCACCTGAAGCCACTCTTCAGTGGCAGTCACATTGCAGGGTTAGGACTTCACTTAGGAATTGAGGGAGGCACGATTCAGTCCTTTGTGAGCTAAAAGGGCCCGGGATGGCCGACGTGGCACAAAGTGGCTGTTTGTTGCGGCAGGTGGTGGCATCGTGGGGTTCAGCATGGTCTCGGTTGGTGACACGTGGATGTTCCTCAGTGCAGGCGCTTGATTGGGTTGGGTGAGTACAGCCTGTGCCTGGCCTCCACCCCTGCCACCAGGGCCACTCTGTTCAGGTGCCCGTAATGGCATGGCCGCTGATGGCCCCAGATCATGCTGTCTGCCCTCCATTTGGTGCCTCTGCTGTGGGGGTGCGTGTGGCAGGTGTTAATCTGCAAAACAAAGCCATCACACTGCGTGCTCCTCTAGCTGCCCCTGACCATGCCCCAGGTCCCGGCGTGTTACCACTGCATGCGTAACCTTTCTCTTCTCCCACATGCTCTTTTCCAACAGCCAGGCTTGACCATTCTCCTCCTTGGCCGCTTGGTCAGCAGGGACAGGAAGTGTGAGCCGGGGAGGTTGTGAGCCCGGTGTGCAGCTTGACTTTGGCACACCGTGTCCTCTGGCCCTGCTTATGCCGACCCCCAGTGCCCCGCCTCCATCGATGGTGGCTTTTGCCTGGGCCCCTGCCCTGCTAGCAGGTGTGTCCCCTGCTGTCCCCATGTTCTTTGTGTCTCCTGCACAAGCACCTTGTGATCCAGAGGCAGTGTTTGGCGAGTATCTGCTTCTCACCCAGCCCTATTCGGGCACTTGTGGTTCTCTCGGTGTGACTGGCTGTGAACACCACAGCGTGGGTCGCTGCTGCCTTGGTGCGGCTCCACCCGCCGCCCTCAGGCTCCTCCACTTTCTGACGGTGGTCTAACCCCCGGGGCCGAAGTGCTGGGCAGGACACCCACCCCGGGCTCTGCCCGAGCTTGTGTTGGGTGGCCTGCTGAACAGCCGAGAGCCCGCGGCTGCTCTGTCCCTGAGCCTTCGCATCTCTCCGATACCCGGACACTTGCACACCCGAGCCTCCTGCTGACCTCCCTCGCGGGGCCGTGTTCAACCTTTTGTCTTGCACACGGGATAACTTGCTACGCAGAGAACTCCTCTGTGCAGCTGCTGTGTGTTCGTGCGTGCGTGCGTGAGAACTGTGTCTGGCTCAGTCGGGCTGGAATGTGATGCCAGTGAGGAAAAGCCAGCTTGCGGTTATTTGTCAGCTGATAAGTACTCAGTGCTCAGTGTACGCCGGGCAGAGGACCAGACCCTGCGGGACAGCTGGGAAAAGCTGCCAGGACAGAGTTTGGGTCCTGTCTCCCGCAGAGTGAGAGTTCCACTGTTTACCACCACCACGCGTTGTGCCGTCACATACTAGGTACTGGGCATGTATCATGTCCGTTACTCCCAGGACGGGCTTGAGAAATGCACTTTTCCTGTCCAATTCCTGCGTCTTGGGTGCTTGCTTGCCAGGGCTATGCAGCTGCCAAGGGGAGATCCAGATGGGGACTGCCGGGCCTCTGTCCAGATCCTGCTTCGTGCCGCCTGCAGCACGGAGAGCTCCCTGGTGATGGCTTTTTCCCTTTTTCACGTTGGCTGACAGGAAACTCAGTGCCAGGCTTAAGATTTCATCAAGTAAGCTGTTAGACCCAAACTTAACACTTCTGTTTCCATCGTCTTCTCTGCATTTCAAGAATATCTTTTGCTTGTTTTAATGTCCTTGTATCTTTTATCGTAGGCAATAAAATTGTGTTACTGCAGTTAAAATGGATATTATTTGTTTAAAAACTTTTGGCTTTCAGATGATTCTGATAAAACTCAGTTTATTAGGTCAGAAAGCCATTCAGTTACTAACGACTGCACATTAAAAATGATCTTTCTGCCATCTTTGATTTCAGGTGTTCCAGGTAACACTAAAGTCTTATTTCCATGTATTCTTTTAGATTTCTCTCGCCTGTGTCGGTCATCTTGTGTTGCCATCCGGCAGCTGCTCGGCTGTCACTGTCACTGTCACTGTCCCCACTGCCCTTGAAAAGCTCTGACAAGACTGGGGTGTCCTCCATGGGCACGAAAGAGGGGAGCGTCATGTCCTTCCCCTGGACGCGTTCAGGAAATCAGGCAGCAGCACTTGAGAGAGATGTCCCAGGACAATGAGATGCTCGCTGCAGTGCCCAGGCAGTAGGAATCCCAGAAGGGAGTCCTGGGTGCGGCCTGACACCCACCAGGAAGGCTGGGTGCAGAGGAGCAGCCCCTCCTCCCAGGGGTTGGGAGGTGGGAGTGGGTTGGGGGAGGCCCTGAGACCCTACGAGGGCAGGATGTGCAGAAACTTGGTCAGATGCACAGAGAGAAAGGAGACAGCACGCAGCGACTGGAGGTGAAGAGTTTGGTTTTGACGCTGGAGGCTGAAGGAGTGGCTGGACACTCTAACAGTGGCCGGACGGTTCCCTCCGAAACTCTCCTCGTGCTTCCCTGTGTACAGTGGGTGGGAGAGGAGCCGAGTGGAAGAGGACTTCAGAGTTCGTGCATGAGAAATTTGAATTCAGAGAGAAGTCTGTATAGGTGCAAAAACAGATTTTGAAATCCATGCAGGGTTCTTTTCCAAATGTAAGTTTCTTCACGACCTGTTTGAAGGCCTCACATATACATGAATTTCAAAATTATTTTGTGCCAAAATAAAAATCTTTTAATTCCTTTTTCCGTGAACTTTGTGGAACACCCTCAGCCGGTAGAAGGTAGCTTTGCAAATCCAGCTCTCAAACGGGAGAATCCCTTAGCCAGGGTGATTCCAGTCTTTTTCCTCTGTGCACCCGTGAAACGTTGCCCGGGCTTCCACGTCACCTGCTGAGCTTTCCACCCTGGCTCCTCAGCAGGTGAGCCCAGTCCATGGTCCTTGGCGCTGTGCTACAGCTGCTCACCCCGGGTCTGTGAGCTGCACCTTCCCCTCTCCCTGGCCGCGAGCTGGGCATCTCTATGGAATGTTCCACAGGCACTCGCAGGGTCCTGTTGCTCTCCTAAATGTGCTCCTCTTCCTCATTCCCTTCCTTCTAGAAATGCACCCATCTGCCCAGAGGCCCGAACCTGAGCCCTGCTGTCCCCGCCCCCTGGAGAGCCTGCCACGCCCTCCCTGCTCTGCAGCCCCTGCTGGCCCTGTGTCTGTAGCAGCCTCTTCTTGATGTCCCCGTCGCAGACCCCATCAGCTTCCTCGGGGTTGAGCTCTGGGAAAACACAGACCTGGTGCTTTCCCTCTGGCCGCAGTCCGTCCTCGTCCTCGCCCTCGGCTGACCAGCGCTTTCAGAGCAGTTCCTACAAAAGGCCCTGACTGCTCTGTAGCTGGGCTCCTCTCTGTAGCCCTGCGCAAGCCCTTAGGCACTCAGCCAGGCTGTGTGTGTAATTTGTTTCACACTTTCTTGCCTTCACATCTGCCCCGTCTCTGCCTAAAATAAACTTCCCCTGCACCAACTTCTGCACCCCACACCCTGCACCCACACCTTTCTTGTGTGCCTGACTCCTGTTCACTCTTCTGTTCCCCTGGCAAACACCTCCTCCTCCGGGCAACCTCCCCGCGGGATACTGGGTGCACCCTGCGGGTCTCCCGTGGCGCTCAGCAGCCCAGCTCCCACCGTCGATTTACCGCCCTGTCTGCTCTGCGGGTCCTGGGATGGCAGAGACCTCTCTGTGTGCGATACTGAGGGCGCCTGCCGCAGTGAGAACTCAGGCGGAAGCCGGGTAACCAAGTAGCAGCTGTGTGCAGTGAGCAGTCACAGATCCGAGTCGTGGCTCGGGCCTCCTGGAGACAGTGAGAAGTCAGGGCTGGCAAATCCCGGGACCTGCTCTGGGAGCACCAGTGGAAAGCCAGCTACTAAAGGCCAGCTGAGACCCAGGCTGAGACCCAGGCTTAGAGGGCGTGAGGAAGGAAAAGGGAGAAACCCCAGCAGTTGAGGAGGATCCCAGGAAGGCTCCATGACCAGGGAGTGAGAAGAGTGGTCGTTTCTGGAGCAGTGAGGTTGAACAGATTCAGAGTCAGATGCCACCAGATCCGGCCCCCACACTGCAGGCATTCCCTAGTGGGGAAGGGAGAGGGGTGGTGGGCTGGGCCGCTGCCTGGCCACAGGCACAGAGGAGCCAATGGCCTCGTCCTGGGACACCCCTGTGCAAGGCACACCTGCCCTTGTCCAAGTGACTTTTCCTGCTCAGAAAGATAAGAGCTTACGCTGCTGGCACCATTGACCCCCCCCCCCGCCCCCCAGCTGTGCGGCAGCCACACAGCACCCGGCTCTGGGGGACCGGGAGCAGCCCTGGCCATGCAAGCCTTGCTGCTCCTGCACCTCGGGCCCTGCGTGCCGCAGGGCTGGGGTCTGACAGTAACCTTCACTGTTGCCAAGTGCACTTTGCCCTCTCCCACATCTTCCTGGACACTTCCACAAGTCACTGGCATCCAGAAGCTGCCACTGGGCTTGTGACGGTGACAGCTGGGTTTCCCACATTGTATTACTGTCACCGGAGAAATTGCAGAGTTCTTGTCTTCGCGCAAGAAAGAATTCAGGCGTGAGACAGAGAGTAGTGGGAGGTAAACTAGCAAGGTTTATTAGGGAAGGGACATCCGTAAGGATGGATGGGCACTTCTCTAGACAGAGCCTGAGAGACTGGGGGGTGGGGGGGTGGGGGTTACATGGTTGAGTGGAGAGATTACACCTGGCCAGACCAGGCGGGCGGCTCAGTAGAGAGGCAGAGGGCTGAGCACGCAGTCTGGTTGAGGCCGGGGGGGGGGGGGGGGGGGGGCGGGGTTTAAGGAGATGGGTCTTTGTCTTCACACATCTCCTCCTGAAACAAATGATTTTATGGCTGTAAATACTAAGAAGCTCCTATCTGAGTTTTCCCTTGACGGTATCAGACAGGAGGAAACCTAGCTGGCACCATCCTGGGTTCAGAGGAAGGATGAGCAGGACCCCCTAGAGAATGGGGATCCCAGAGCAGGGTGTTTGAAATGCAGATACTGGGCTGCATCTGGGAGACTGTGGAAGATTTGTCAGGCAGAAGGGGCGGGCATCTCCACCTGGCAGGGTATCAGGTAGAAGGGGGCAGGGCAGGATGCGAATACCGGGCTGCCCCTGAGACATTGTCAGCAGATGCATATGCTGGACATAGATGTCTTCTCTTTAGGCCTTTCTGTCACACACACATAAGCTCATAACTGACTTCCTGCCTAACATTACTATAAGCTGCAACTGCTTCTCTCTCTCTCTTTCTCTCTCTCTCTCTCTCTCTCTCTCTCTCTTAATTTTTTTTTATTTGACAGAGACAGAGAGAAAGTCTTCCTTTTGTTGGTTCACCCCCCAGATGGCCGCTACAGCTGGCACGCTGCACCGATCCGAAGCTAGAAGCCAGGTGCTTCCTCCTGGTCTCCCATGCAGGTGCAGGGCCCAAGCACTTGGGCTATCCTCCACTGCACTCCCGAGCCACAGCAGAGAGCTGGACTGGAAGAGGGGCAGCCGGGACAGAATCCGCCGCCCATATGGGATGCTGGCGCCTCAGGCAGAGGATTAACCAAGTGAGCCACGGCGCCAGCCCCACGACTGCCTCTCATCTCTCCATGCCCACAGTGGCCCCATCCTATTGTGAATCCCTCGGGGGACAACATGTCAGCCCCACACCGACTCTGCTCTCATGCCCTCTGCCTCCCTCACCACGCCGTCCCCTAACAGGTGTCAGCTCCACCCTGGGTGGCATCTCACAGTCACTGCTGCTTGCAGCGGTGGGTCATGTTCTTGCTGCTAGGGCCGTTATATAACTTGTCCCAGGTTTGTGTCTTACTCGTGCCCAGTCATCAGTGAGCTCTTACAGGAGAGGCTCTGTGTGTCTTCTTTCTTCCTGTCTCTTGGCTCTGACGGAGGACGCTGCCCTGCGGGAGTGGATAGGACCCTGCCCCCCCTTCCATGGGCAGATGGTGAGGCACAGGGGCCAACACAGCTGTGGAGACAGCAGGCAGCTGCCTTTGCCCGAGATCCTGCTGTCCATAGGGGTCTTACACCACAGTAATGCGAACCACTGCTTTGGCCAGGCTGCACATGGCGACTGTGAAGTAGGCTAAAGGCAGAACCATTGGGAGGTAACGTAGACTCCGTAGCAAGCTGTCAGGGGTGTGGGGCCCTGAAGGCAGTCCCCCTGGACTCTCCTCTAACAGTGACCGTTGCACAGTGCAGCTGGCAGGAGCGCCACGACTTGCCAGAGTGGATTCTGTCTGTTGCTGACCGTATTGGAAGTAGCCCTGAGATGCTGTAACACAGGTAGAAGTATGTGTTTAGTCTGCCCTGGCTCCTGGCACACAGCCCCTGAAACCCTTGGGGTCCTCACAGTGCTCAGTGACTTTCTGTGTACTCATGAGTTTGCTAGGGGCTCCTGGGTAACCTCGGGGTGGAGCCTGGGTGCCAGGGGAGCCAACCACGGCATTAGAGGGTTGGGACATCAGCCCCACCCCCAGCCTCCCTAGTGGGAGAGGACTGAGGGCTGAGTTGATGACCCGTGCCCAGTGATGGGTTCAGTTGTGTCTGCCTGATGAAATCTCTGTAAAAACCCTGAAAACAGGCAGGAGAGCGCTTCAGGTCACTGAACAGGTGGAAGGGCCTGGACAGGGGCACACAGAGGGTGTGGAAGCCTGGTGCCCCTGCCCCGACCATGCTCTGTGCAGCTCCTCCGTCAAGCTATTTGTCCTTTGTGGTGTCCTCCACAGTGCACCAGTGAGCCCAAGTGAAGAGTTCCCCTGGGTTCTGTGAGCCATCACTGCAAATGAACCGAGGCCAAGGCTTGTTGTGGCAGCCCCAGTACGGCTGCTGGTCATGGCACAGGTGACAGCCTGGGCTTGAACTGGCATCTGGACTGCCAGCAGCCTGTGGACCTCCTGCTGCCTCCAGGTCAGGATGAACCCGGGGCATTCAGGGGAGCTGCTTGGAGTGTGAGAATCCAGAAGTCCCAGAAGTGTGGTGTCGAATGGCCTGATAGGAATGGAGTGAGGAGTTGACAGTTGGGGGTCAGTCCCAGGGCCAGGGAGATGCTTGCACAGTCTGTGTGACACGGGTGCAGCTTTGAGAGGACAGAAGAGGCACGGAGTGGCCCTGCCTGTCAGAGGACCTGTCCAGAGTTAGTTCCTGGCACGACAGTGGACGTTGGGGAGGGTCGTGATTTGAGAGTGAGCCCGACAGTGTGGACATACTTCAGATTGTTTGTGGAAAATTGAGTTAAGAGACATTTATTTTTATGCAGCAGAACGTTTTGAAATCCCTGCATAGCTTATTCATAATGTGGATTTTTTTGAAGACCTCTCGAATTATTCTTAAAAACTGCAAGTGTCTAGAACAAGGGTCAGAGGGCTGTGGCACATGAGCCAAACTGCTGTTTTTGTCAAGTCCAAAACTAAGAATTGTTTTTATATTTAACATTTTTTAATTTAATTTATTTGAAGGCAGAGAGAAACAGGCAGAGAGAACAGCCGGCACTGGGCCAGGCTGAAGCCAGAAGTCGGGAACATAGTCCCCGTCTCCCGTGTGAGTGGCAGGGACCCAATGCAGCCATCACCTGCTGCCTCCCAGAGCACACATCAGCAGGGAGCTGGATTGCGGAGCGTGGCCAGGGCTTGGCCGTAGCTGGCCCAGGAGGGGATGTGGACTCCCTGGGTTATTTACCCGCCGCACCGAATGCCTCCCCTGGTTCTGTCGTTCTGCATGGTTGTGGAAGTACTCGTGTGACCCCTGAATTCCTGCCTGTTGCTCTTCAAAGCCTAAGACTTATGCTCTCTGCTCCTGCTCTAGAGGACGGTCTGGCCAGGAGACTTGAGAGCAGCTCTTTATCAGGAAGTCTGGATTCTCCCTGCATGTGTCACCAGTTTTGTCTGTGAACCACCGTTTTCTCTCTTGGCTGATCAGATAATGCCATCCCATACCACAACAGAAACCTGACGCTCAAATGCTCCATAAGGTATTTCTCCAGAATCTCCATTTGTTTTAGAAGCAGCATTCAGGTGAAGGCTACCGCAGATGAATCGTGCTTGGGAGTGGCCACGCGGGAGACAGGCCAGCCATGCAGGGGGGTTTGTGCCCCGGGTCCCCAGTCGCCTCGGTTTTCAGTTACCCACGGTCTGTTTCACCTGCGAGGGAAGATGGTGTTGGTGCCCGAGCTCCTCGCCAGGGTTCACACATGCAGCTGAGTTTCTCTTGGGTTTGGTTGAAGTGGAGGTGGCTGTATTCTCTCACCTTCCCTTAGCAACGCTTTGTGGCTGTGAAAATAGTTTCTCTCTTTGTCCACCCCCCAGCAACAGTCGCTGCTGGCCCCATCTCACTAGGCACCACCATGAGTCATCTCTGCCCTGCAGGCCCTGAGAGCGCCTGTCATCAGCAAGTGTCTTTAATTTAATGGACTATTTCTTGCATATAAAAGTCTTCCCAGGTCCTCCATGTATTTTTATAATAGCTCCCTTGAGGTAGAACTCACTTACCATACAATTCACCCGCTTGGAGCGCATAATTCAGTGGTTTTCGTGTATCCACCAAGCTGTGCAAGCCTTCCCAGCAGCCCACTTTAGGATGTCTACATCACTCCAGAAAGAAGTTCCTCCCGCCATGATCAGTCACACACACACCCCTCCCCCGTCCTCCCATCCCCCCAACCCCACGCAGCCACCAGCCTACTCTGTCTGTGGATTTGCCTGTTCGGGACATTTCCTGGAAGGGGAGCCGGCACTAAGCAGGCTTTGAGACTGACATCGCTCACGTGGTATCCCATTTCCTAGGTGCACCCGTGTTTCAGCATGCGCAGGCGTCCCCTCGGTGTGTTGTAGGAGGCTGGACCTGCCGAGCAGGGCTCTGCTCAGTGCCCTCCGACTGCACGCTCTCTCGTTGCCCCAAGTCTGGCTGGCTTTCTGAGCAGACTGCCTGTCACCCCTGTCCTCACCTGCACCACCATGCCGTGGCCATCCGCTCCACAGAGCATGCTCGGTGCCCGGATGTACCGGGTCCCAGGGCACGAGGCAGCGCCCTCTGGGGCCTCCATCCCCACCTCCGAGTGTGCCACGGAGGAGTTCTCTTGGACCCCAAAGCGGTGCCAGGCCTCGTTTAACCAGAGCCACCAGAGGCACAGCCAGCAGGCACGTGGTGCGCCTCTCAGCACTTTTCCTTTTCAGCTTCGTCTTTCACTTTTTGGTGCAGTTTGGTTTGAAAACCATTCTTGTCAGGTCGCTTGCTTCTTTGTCACCAGAGCAATCTAATCAGTGAGCACCAGTTCCTTTTATGACTTTCTTCTTCCGTGGGCCGTGAGCAGAGAACACCGAATGTGGGATAGGTTACCATGGTGTAGTTGATAAAAATCTGCAGATGAAATGAAAATGAGGTGCAGGGCCCCGTGTCCAAGCGAAGCTCCCTGCTTGGGGCTCTGCCCCTTGCAGCGGCTGCTGTTCCCTTCTGCTGCTGGTGCAGCTGCTCATCCTGGCCTTTTGATGACGTTCGGAAGAGAAAGATAGGATCAGTCCACATGCTGATCCTTTCCCAGGACTGACTCATTAAGTGAGCCCGAGAAAATCACTTCTGCTTTCCACCTGCCTGGTGTCTTCATGAGAAAGAAGAGCACGCTGCACTCTCACAGTGCTCAGGGGACAAGGGAGTGACGAGGACACACTCGGAACTTGGGGAGACGTGGAGTCACAAGCAAGCCAAGGTCTTTTCCTGGATTTCCCTGTGCCGTGCTTACGCATCACTTTTTTACCATGCCTGAGTTTACGCATGTACTGTAGGGCAGCAGAGTGTAAAGTAGGGGAATATTAGAAAAATCATCCTCAAAAGCATTTTTGCAAGTTTTTTTTCTCCCCCAAAAAAGCTTTCCCCGTGGGCTTTCAAAACCAGGAAGTACTCATAAAGCAGGACAGGCCACGGGGGCATCCATATGCATCCCTGGAATAAGCCTTCTGATCGCCTTGAGAGACCTTGGATTTCATGGAAATCTCCCTGCCCCTGCCCTGCCCCTGTGGCTCGGCTGCAGCCTCAGCCGTGACAGAGGTGGCTTGTGAATAAAGCAGCCTGGGGCCAAGAGTTCCCAGAGCTGTGACTCACTCTGCTCTGAGATGAGAGCACAGATTAGCCACACTGAGATTTGTAGTCAAGGTGCCTGCGAGGTGCACCTGTTCATGGGGCGCACGGGCAGCCAGTGTCTCAGAGCACAGGCTCGGGGTGAAGAGGCTGCTATGCTGCCTCGGGTGACCGCTGTCGGCCACTGTACTCCTCGGAGAGATGGTTGCCCATGGTGCCGCTGTCTCATTGGAGCTCCGTGGTGAGCAAGATAGCAGAGTGGAACTGGAGTGACTGGCCAGGATCCTGTGACCGCGGCTATGGCAGGCAGCCCCTATGACAAGAGAGAATTATGTGGCTTCTGGGATGCGTGTCCACAGACTGATGGGGAGGAGGTACCTCCTAACTGGCTTAAAGACCATCTGTCTAGTCCAGCTTTCCATTTTACCCATGAGGAAACCACCCTCTGTTCTGTTCCGTTTCCATTGGTGGCGTGGCTGGGTTCTGTAGCAGCCTGGCAGAGGGGGAGTGGGAAGGGTTTGCTTGTGGAGGAAGAAGCCAGTCACAGACAGAAAACAGAGCTGTGCCCTGGACAAACACAGGTGGGGGAGGAAGCAAGGGCGCCATCCAAGCAGGTGTAGCCTGCAGTGCGTGGGGGCCGTGGTGAGCGGGAGCGGCGTGCTGGGGAGAAGTGAGAAACCGTTTAGGACAGGGTGGGTTCGGGCAGACCTGCAGAGCGGGACAGAGAACCTCAGGCCCCGGCCGGGAGAGGATTTTGTCAGGCAGTGGCGTCAGGAGGGGAGCTGCGGTGCAGATTCTCCTGCGCTGCTGTGAGGATCAGACTGGGGAAGTGGGAATGGCATCAGGAAGTGGCTCCGAGTGGGACGACGGGGGCCTGCACCGGCGGCGGGCCTCTGCAGAAGGGAAGCCAGCAGTCCCGGAGTGCCGGCTAGGCTGGCCGTGCGGAGGAGAGGGCTGAGTCCAGTGGAGCTCCGGGTTTCCAGCCCGGCCGGGCACGGTGCTGGCTGAAGGGCAAGGGGTTGCTGAAGACATAAGTGAGGCTGGCGAACTCTTTGGGGAAGGAGATCTAAAAAGAGAGGAAATCTTGAGTAATCCCCAATCTCATTTTTAATAATGAGTTTCAGCTCCTCTATCAAAACATTTACTGGTAGCAAGTAGCAGAACTCATTTCAACTTTGAGAAGTATTTGATCACTTCTTCTGTGGAGCTACAGTTGGAAGGAAGACAGTGAGCCGATACTGCGCGAAGGGATACAGGAGGGGGAAGCAGAGGTATCTTGCAGGGCCGGCGCCGCGGCTCACTAGGCTAATCCTCCACCTGCGGCACCCGCACCCCGGGTTCTAGTCCTGGTCGGGGCGCCAGATTCTGTCCCGGTTGCTCCTCTTCCTGTCCAGCTCCCTGCTGTGGCCCGGGAGTGCAGTGGAGGATGGCCCAGGTCCTTGGGCCCTGCACCCGCATGGGAGACCGGGAGGAAGCACCTGGCTCCTGGCTTCAGATCAGCGCAATGCGCCGGCCACAGCACGCTGGCCGCAGCAGCCATTGGGGGGGTGAACCAATGGAAAAGGAAGGCCTTTCTTTCTGTCTCTTTCTCTCACTGTCTACTCTGCCTGTCCAAAAAAAAAAAAAAAAAGTATCATCAGAAATCGGTGGCCCGCATCCATGCGTCTCCAGGAGGGCCACACCAAGGCCTTTCCTTGTGCCAGCCTTCCGGGCCTATGTTCCGTGTCAGGAGCATGGGCATCCAGGTAAGATAGGAAAGAGGTCCTAGAACAGGGAGTGGGCGGGATCTTCCCACGTGTGGGACCTCGTCAGTTCACCACCCGCACCACCACCACCTCCGCCTGACAAAGCTGAGCATCCCCATTCTCACCAAATCCAAACCCTGTGAAACCAGAAGGGCAAGACATCTCTGACCCCAACCGCCCCTAGAGGAAAGGGTCACCCTTGGAGGGGAGTGGTCAGTCGGTCAGCCTTGACGAAGCAGGAGGAACCCGAGCTGCCACAGCACTGCAGCTACAGCCCCGCCCACAGCCCACCTCCAGGGAGGCAGGGGTGGAGGGGAGTGAGCTGGCACCCAGTCTATGAAGGAGGAGCCCAACAGGGAAAGCTGCAGCCACGCAGCGAGAATGGGAAAGCCAGCGATGTGTCCTGAGCCTGTTCCCAGAGCCCTCTCCTGCACCGCTGTGGCTCCCCGGGGCAGCCCTGTGCCAGGTGCCATGCTTTGTTGCAACCAACGCACCCTGCTTGTAAAGTACTCCCCATGTCCCAGGAGACATCACGTCAGCCATGCGGGTACCTCAGGCCTCTGGAGAGAAATGACAGTAATGAAAACAAACCTCAGGACAGAAGTCCCTTCACTCGCACACCAGTGGAAACGCACACCTCGTGCTGTCCCGGGCTGTGGCTTACCTTCCTCGTAGACGCCACCAAGGATGGATCAGACGGGCAAATCCCATGGCTTCCAGAGCTCCAGCCGACGGGAACAAAGATGTGACAGGAGCGACGCGGCGGAGACCTGTGCCTCCCGAGCCAGAGGCCGAAAGCCGAGCTGCAGGAAGTGCTGGGTCTCGTGATCGCGCCGCGGTGGCTGCCGTTTGCCGAGAAGAGTGCTATCATTTGAAGGGTCTTGGCCGGCCGGCCTGGTCAGCAGGACAAACCACAAATAAAAAGTGAAAATGAGGGCTGTAAAAGCAGCCTGGGGTTTTGCTCACATGTTCATCCGGTCTCTGGCTTGTGACTGTCGCCAGCGGCTGCGAAGAGAGCAGTCGACAGCGTGTGCACTGCCTGTGTAGCCCTTAGCACAGACGCGAGGGCCGGCTCCGTGCGACCTGCTCAGCCAGTGTCTGAGGCTCAGGTCTCTAAGGACTGATGAATGACGCTTTCAAATACAGAAGGGGATGTGTTCAGATCCTCGGGCTGCCCTCTCAGTTTGTCTCCAGTGATGAAGGTTTTGCCAGTCCACGTACGTGGTGTTGCTGGTGGGCTCTGCTTGGGTTTGGTTATTTTCTCCAGTTTGGCGAGGAAGTTTTTGCTGTTGACAGCAAGCTGTGTGCTGCTTCTCTCCTCTGAGCTGGTGGTGCTCGCTGTCAGTCCTCGTCTCCTGGGCTGCCTCTCAGCTTGGTGACGCCGCTCTCCGCGTGCCTCCAGTCTGCTTTCTAGTGTGCGTGTGTTCTGTCGACTCAGCTAAGCTGAGTCACTGCTCTGCCCTTCACCTGGCCTCGGGATAGCACACTGCACACGGAAGGTGAGTGACTGCAACTAAGCAAATTCATTCCTTCACCATGACGTCTACACAGTGCTGGACGCAGGACGGAGAGTGACAAGTGACGTCCTGCGTGAGGGCGTAGTTTGCACGTCACAGTCTCATGCACTGCTCTTTGAAATGACTGCTTGGTTTAGCAGGAGGGGGCTCCGAGGCTTGCAGCGTGCGTCAGCCGTGTGCTTTGTGAGCCTCCTTGCTGTAACCCCTCCTTCCATCCCGCCTTCTGCATGAACCACTCAGGTCTCCGTGTTCCAACTAATGGGACGGCTTTGCCAGGAGAACCCAACAGGACCTAGCTCAGCGATTTACTGCACTGTGTATGAGGCCGCTTACTTGTCACTCGGCGAGCATTTCCTGCGTGCCTGCTCTGCCCATCAGCACACTAGTCTGGGCCCACACTCACAGCATGATCAGGGTGTCGGCCCTCATGGAGCTCACAGGTGCTGAGCTGTGAGAGGCAGGCCAGAGAGCATGCCAGGCACACAGAGGGGCTCCTCTCCGTCCTGGGGACGGTTCGCTGAGCCGAGAGAGCGCTGAAGAGGAGCAGCTGACCACAGATGCAGGCTCCCACGAGAGAGGATCATAGGGCAGAGGGCTGAGAACTGTGGCTGGAATGACAGGCAGGAGGCTGGGAAGCCAAAGTCAGATGCTCATTGCATCCTCAGAGTACCGGGGTTGTGGAGTCGCATCATTGAAGGGTTGCCAAGGACGGGCACTCAGAAAACTCGGACTGGACTCCTGCTGTTTGAAAGGCACCGTACAGAGAGCAAGGGCTACAGAGAGATCCTCCAGCCACTGGTTCACTCCCCAAATGGCCACAATGGCCTGGGCTGGCCCAGACTGAAGCCAGGAGCCTGAAGCTCCATCCAGGTCTCCCATGTGGATGGCAGGGGCCTCGGCACTTGGGCTGTCTTCTGCTGCTTTCCCAGGCACCTCAGCAGGGAGCTGAATCAGAAAGACTCGAACTGGTGCTCATGTGGAAAGCCAGCGTCACGGGCAGCCGCCCAGCCCACTGCACCATGGCGCAGCCCCTCCCTCCTGTTTTCTGTTTATCTGCTGGATTTTGCTCATACACTTCAAAAGCCAAAGTAACGTAGACTTGAATGCAGACACAGGTACGGAAATCCAGCTGTCGTCTATTAAGTCAGACAGCAAAGAGATCTGCAAAAATAGGAAACACTCCACTCGTTCGTTATCTGTCTTGGAAAGCATGGTTCTTTTATGTAAATATGTTAGCAAGTAATAGGCTTCTGATTATTAATGCATTAATATTTTTTAAAAAATGTTAAAGGCAGGGCCAGCACTGTGGCATAGTGGGTAAAGTCGCCATCTGCTAGTGCCAGCATCACATATGGATGCCAGTTCAAGTGCCAGCTGCTCTACTTCCAATCCAGCTCTCTGCTATGGCCTGGGAAAGCAGTGGAAGATGGCCCAAGTCCTTGAGCCCCTGTGGCCATGTGGGAGACCGAAAGAAGATCCTGAATTCCTGGCTACCTAAAGCCCAGCTCCAGCTGTTGCAGCCATTTGGGGAGTGAACCAGCAGGTGGAAGCTCTCTCGCTCTTGCTCTTGCTCTCGCTCTCACTCTTTCTCTGCCTTGCCTCTCTTTAACTCTGTCTTTCAAATAAATAAATAAATCATTTTTAAAAATGTTAGGCAGAGGGGAGCCTTTGAATGTGGTTTAAGGGGAGGAGGGACGTGATGCGTTCTGCGGTGGGGAACGCATGTGTCACTGCTCTGCCCTGGGTCATGTGTACAGCAGGGTCTGAGAAGCGGGTGGAGAGCAGCAGTGGGTTCCGCAGACACGTAGGAGTTGTCATTCGGAACACGTGGCCTGGCTTGTCGGTGGTTCGTTATCTGTCTTGGAAAGCATGGTTCTTTTATGTAAATATGTTAGCAAGTAATAGGCTTCTGATTATTAATGCATTAATATTTTTTAAAAAATGTTAAAGGCAGGGCCAGCACTGTGGCATAGACACGGATGTCAGTCCCAAAGCTGAGGACAGCAGTCCTCACTTGGAACGTGTGGCCAGGGTGCCGGAAAGGAGGGGTGCTCGGTGTAGGGCCCAGTGCTGCTGGAGCTCAAAGCTGAGCGCCGAAGACGACCCCGGGTCTGGCAGAAGGTGCACTTGGGCTGTCTCCGGCTAGGATGCAGGAGCAGCGCTCTGAGAAGCTGCAGGAATTGCGGGCGCGGTAGCCGGCACCTGTGGCGGCTGACTGCCCCTTCTCTGCTACAGCTGCGACAGTCGGGCCTTTTCTGCCCCGAGCTCCGTGGCGGGCGTCGCCCTGTACACTGCCTTCCCCCAGTATGCGGGTGTTTCCTTCTGGTCTGGGCAGAGCCGCCCAGCGCCTGTGTCCTGAGCCCCTCAGCGCTCGGGCAGCTGGGAAGGGCCAGGCTGTGCCCTGGGCGTGAGCTGCTCTGGTGGTCGCTGTGGGCATCGTGCAGATCTGTCTCTGGACACACCCTGAGGTGTCACAGAGGGAGGCCTTGCTCTGGGTTGCGTGTCGCCTCCCCCGTGTGCAGCACAGATGTCGTAGACCTCCTCGCTCTTTGCTGCTCACCACCCAGTCTCCCTGGAGTCTTCCCAGCACAGTGGTCCTCAGGCGGCCACAGACAGCGGGGCGGAGGGGCCCGCCTGTGTCCTCTGCGCTGCAGAGCTGATGGAGTGACAGAAGCTCTCAGAGCCCCCAGAGCCTGAGGATGCATTTTCCCCAGTGGACCCCCTTTCACAATAAGCGGGAGTGCTGTGGCAGTTGGGAGTTTCTGAAGCATTGCGTTCACGTTGCCTGCCCTCTGATGGCCTCCAGGGACCTGTAAGTCTGCTGGGGACATGAGAAATAGCAATGTAGTTCAGGTCAAGGGGCTGGCGCCATCCTATATGAGCGCCGGTTCAAGTCCCGGCTGCTCCACTCCAGATCCAGCTCCCTGCTAATGTGCCTGGGAAAGGCGCAGAGGACAGCCCAAGTGCTTGGGCCCCTGCACCCATGTGGGAGACCTGGAAGAAGCTGCTGGCTGCTGGTTTTGGATCAGCCCAGCTATGGCCGTTGCAGCCATTTGGGGGGTCAACAAGTAGATAGAAGATCTGTGTCTCCTCTCTCTCTGTAACTCTACCTTTCAAATAAATAAATAAATCTTTTTTAAAAAATCCCGTTTTAAAAAATTAAGGTCAAATGTTAGAGATAAGAACAATAGTAGTTGATCTAGACGTTTTCAAGCTCTGTTTTATTTATATGTTTTATCTATATGTCTTAACTCATTTCATTTTTAGAATAGCCCTGTGGGTGCAGTTATTGTTCCCATTTTACAGATGCGAAAACTGAGGTTCAGTGATATTTTAAAAAAAACCGTGCCTAGGGGCCCCCAGCAAGCGCCAGAGCTGGGAGTTAACCCCAGGTGTTCTGGCCCTTGAGGCTGCTGTTTGGCGTGCCGCATCCTCCTCCTTCCTGTCCGCCCCTTTCTCCTTCCCCCTGCTTAGCTCTTTGAAGCGCATGTGTCGCCGCCTGGAACTCTGCCTTTGAATACTGTGACAGAAATACCTTGCGTCCTCCTCCATTGCTGGAATGGTTCTTGTCTTTCCCAGTGTGCTCAGGCCCCGACACTTTGACGCTTTAGCCCCGTGCCTTGGCCGCAGTGTGTCAGGGCCTGCTCTGAAGTTCTCTGGTTCTTCCAATCTACGCCTCACAGCTTCCCCCTGTGAGGAATGTGTAACTGAACATTTCTGCATGTGCCCCTCCCCCAGGAGGGGTGCGCTTCTGGGGGCAAGGGTGGGGCCACATGCCTTGTGTTACTTCCCCAGAGAGCGGCAAGTGCCCAGGAAAAGCCCCGCGAGCTCTCCTGGCGTGGCTTCCATAGCCTGCTGGACAGCATGGGTTTTGACTTCCTGTAACTTCTGTAGGATGAGACGTTAGACACTTCCTCTGCAACCCAGTTGAAGACTTCGTCCTTGGTTTATTTTCCCAAGGATCTGGATTTCATTTGGAAGCCTCCTTGCCAGCCACTAACAAATACCTCGTGAAACATCTGTCCAACGTGCAAGCTGCTTCCCCTTCCTTTGTAAAATGTGCGGTTATTGCTTTTGAAGAAGACAAGCTAAAGGAAGCGCTTCCTGTTTGTAGAGGCTCAATTTTAACCCCGGGCAGCAGAGATTCGTGTCAAAACATCCTAGAACCCAGAGGTCCTGCTCACTTTCTGCTTTTTAAGCACTTTTTTACTATCACAGGAGTAGGGGCACTGAAGTTTGGTTTTGTTTTGCCTCATCGTTCATTCTCTTTTAAGAAATGAGATGTTACAGGTGCAACTAGAGGCCCGTGTCCCTTCCCACAGTCCTGTGGCTGGTGTGTTCCATTAATGCTTAGGCCTGGCTTTGTATCCTTAAAACACATGAGGGTACTTGCCCAAGTTCACAGGAAACTGGAATTAGAGGATGAGTTTAGTGATGTAAAAAACTGCTGACGTCCATGCCTCGTCCAAAATACGCATCGGAGCTTCCTGAGCTCGGCACTGGTGACATTCTGACCCGGGCCAGGTGTCGCTCGGGGGCTGGCCTGTGTGTCGCGGGATGTTCAGCAGCAGCCAAAAGCACTTCCTTCCTGTGCCCCCTTCCCTCGCCACCAGGAAACAAACATCTCCAGACATCACCGAATGCCCGCTGCGGGACAGTCACCGCTCTTTCCCAGCCGTTAAGGAAACGTAAACACACAGGCTGTTTTTTGGTTTTTTGTTTGTTTGTTGACAGGCAGAGTGGACAGTGAGAGAGACAGAGAGAAAGGTCTTCCTTTTTGCCGTTGGTTCACCCTCCAATGGCCGACACGGCTGGTGTGCTGTGGCCGGCGCACCACACTGATCCGAAGGCAGGAGCCAGGTGCTTCTCCTGGTCTCCCATGGGGTGCAGGGCCCAAGTACCTGGGCCATTCTCCACTGCACTCCCTGGCCACAGCAGAGAGCTAGCCTGGAAGAGGGGCAACCGGGACAGAATCAGGCGCCCCGACCAGGACTAGAACCCGGTGTGCCGACGCCGCTAGGTGGAGGATTAGCCTATTGAGCCGTGGCGCCGGCCACAGGCTGTTGTTCTGAGTGATCGGCATTGTAGGTGCACAAAACAGCTCTTCAGCTTTCTCTGCTCACTGAACCCTGAACTCTCGCAGCTCCAGCTGGTTCCTTGTGGCTGCTCATGTAATGGTCCGTTATGTAACGGAGCCACTTAGGGACAGGTGCGTTGTTTACGTTTTCTTACCGTTGGGATCAGTGCTTCACAGGACACCCTCCTAAACGGCCCCTTGCGCACCGGCAGCTACCCCGCCACGCCGTGCTGGGACAGAGACTGGGACTGGCGCCCGTAACGTCCTCAGCAGTCTGTGTAGCTCACGTCTGCTTCTCCTCGTCCCCCTCGATATTCTCAGACTGCCCGTCTGTGAGGCCGGAACGATTAGTGCTGTCTTTGCCTGCCTGCCCTAACCAGCGAGTGAAACCTGCGCTTTCATATCATGAGGTTATCGGCCCAGGGCTTCCTCGGCTGGCAGCGGCGCGTTCACACGTGCAGTCAGCATTCTCATCAGTCAGTTACTTTCCCATGGATCTGTAAGCGTCCTTTACGTATTCTGAATGCTGTTCTTTGTCAGTTGTGTTGGAAATGTTTTCTCATAATACATAGTTTGTCTTCTAACTTTTTTTTTTAAATCAGCAACAATTGAGGTTTAAATACAAATATTGTCACTGGTGAGACAGTGGTCTTAGACATCTTTTTTGTTGTACTTTATCCTTTGTATTTTTGTTTTAGAAATCTTTTATCCCAATGACATAAAAATATTCTCTCATTTCTTATAAAATTTTAACTAGGGCACTTGGCATAGCAGTTAAGATTGCACATGGGGGGGCCAGCGCTGTGGCGCAGTGGGTTAAAGCCCTGGCCTGAAATGCCGGAATCCCATATGGGCACCGGTTCTAGTCCCAGCTGCTCCTCTTCTGATCCAGCTCTCTGATGTGGCCTGGGATAGTAGTAGAAGATGGCCCAAGTCCTTGGGTCCCTGCACCCACACGGGAGAGCCAGAGGAAGCTCCAGGCTCCTGGCTTCAGATCGGCACAGCTCCGGTCATTGAGGCCATCTGGAGAGTGAACCAATGATGGAAGACCTCTCTCTGTGTCACTACCTCTCTCTGTAACTCTTTCACATAAATAAAATGAATCTGTAGGGAAAAAAAAAAAAAGACTGCACATGGGACACTTGCAAGATCCCATATCAGAGTGCCTGAGTTCAAGTCCCAGCACCACTCTCAACTCCAGCTTCCTGCTAATTTACATCCTAGCAGACAGTGGGTGATGGCTCAGGCACTTGGGTCTCTGCCGCCCACATGGGAGACCCACTTTGAGCTTCAGGCCCCTGGCTTCAGTGCCTGGCCCAGCCCAGGCTGTTATAGGCATTTGATGGGGGTAAGCCAGTAGATATGAGATCGATTCTCTCTCTCGGCTTTCAAATAAATAAAATAATTTTAATAATAAAATTGTTAACAGTTTAGCTTTCCATTCAGATGTTTTATAAGTGGAGCTTACTTTTGCGTGTGGTATGAAGAAGGGTCTAATTGTACCTCCCCATATCTGTAGCACTGGACCTGTCCTGTTGGTTGCGTGAGCTGCCTGCCCTCTTCCTGCTGTTCTGTAATGTGTCCTCCATTAGAGGCCACGTGTCCTCTTTTGCTTCGATTCCTACACATTCTATTTCTTTGGATGTTTCCGCTTCTGTGCTAATAGCACAGGGCTTTAATTACTACACTTGAAGAGTGAGCCCTAATAACGTGTGGAGAACCCTCCCTTACTACACTTCTTCCAAGTAGCCATGCCTGCTTGTGAGCCTTAACTCAGCTCCAGGCGGTCCAGTCCCACCCCCCCTACACACACACACACACACACACACACACACCACACATACACACACTTTGGAATTCTCAGTGTATAGGAGTTAGGAAGAGGTTTAACTCCAAATGATAGAAAGTAACACAAAATCACAGAACTTCAGCAGACGAAAAGTCCACTTGTGGGCAGCCCCAGGCTGGCAGGGCAGAGTCCTTTTCTCTCACTGCCACTACTTCCTGAGCACCGGCCAGGCAGGCTGGGCCTCTGCCTCTGAGGACTGTTTCCAGGCCTTGTAGGCCCCTTCCGCCTGGGTATCGTCCCACAGCCCGTCCAGGTGGCAGGAAGCTGAGGAGGTAGCAGCCGTGTGTCCCAAAGGAAAAAATAAGCCTGTAAAGACAAGAGAATACAGCTATGAGGAGTCACCCCAGCTGTCTGTCTGCCCCGGATTGGCATTGGCAGTGCATGACAGACCACGGGACCACATCTTCCCGGGCACCGTTCGTCTGGGTCTTCTGGTTCCACCATTCAAGTTTGTCGTTTTCTCCCTGGGGACCTTGCACATCTCTTGCTGGGTTTCAGTGCTCAGCACCCTGTAGACCTTAGTGCTGTTCGTAAGTAGTCCTGTTTCCTGAGTGACCGCAGCAGAGGGCCACTCGCTCACTAGTTCACGCAGGTTTCCTAGGTGGACAGTCCTCAGATGTGAATAATGAGTTTTGTTTCTCCTTTTCTACCCTTAGGGGAGGCTTTTGTTTTTTTCTCATCCCGCTTGACTTCTTGTTTCTTCGTGAATGGCACTGAAGTTTGTCAGTTAGTTTTTATGTCTGTTGAGATGAGCATTTGGCTTTTCTACTTTCATCTGTTACTGCGTGAATTCTATTACTGTATTTTCCAAGACGCCTGAGAGATAGCCTAACGCAGTGACCCATACCAGATGACCATCTTTTAAACAGAGTGAGTTTGCTAATATTCTGTTTAGGATCATTGCCTCTGTCTATAAGCAAAAGGCAGTTGTTCTTGAATTTTTCTTTTTTGTGGTGGCCTTGTCTGGTTTTGGAAACATCATAGGAGCCTCAAAGAGAGGTGGGGAGCTTTCCCTCTCTTCCCCTTCTCAGAGGAGTTTGTATAAGAGAGGGGGTGATGGAAGCCTTCATGTACTTCACTGTAGCTGTTTGGTGCTGGGTTTTTTAAGTGCGATTTCCATCACATTGAGGTAAAACACATGCAGAAGAAGATATGCGGTATATAACAGTGATCATATAGTGTACTTTTTGTGTTTATTTTGTTCTACATTTTACTTGAGCAACTCATCTTTTTTTTTTTTTTTTTAAGATTTATTTTTAAATTCAGAGTTACAGAGAGAGAGAGAGAGGGACAGATACAAAGAACAAGATCCTCCTTCCACTGGTTCACTCCGCAGTGGCCAGCGCTGAGCCAGGCTGAAGCCAAGAGTCAGGAGCCTCATCCAAGTCTTCCACATTGAAGGCAGGTACCCAAACACTTGGGCCATATTCCGCCGCTTTTCCTAGGCCGTTAGCAAGAAGCTGGATCAGAGGTGGAGCACACGTGGGATTCAGCATTGCAATTGGCAGCTTCACCTGCTACACTGCAACACCAGACCCATCCATACTGTTTTGTGTGACTGTACGTCATTAAAACCATTGCACAGTGTCACATTATATGAATGTAGCGTGATTTACCTATTTTTCAGTTAATGGGCAGTTCCAGTCTTTGACTATTACAAATGGTACTGCTGAGAATATTTTAGTCCTTCTCTTTAGTCAACATGTTTGCTTTTATTGTCTCAGAGTGGAGTTTTTAAATCATATACATTTGTTCAGCTTTAGTAGATGTTTCTGAATATCAATTTCTGTTTCTTCTTGAGTGAGTTTTTTATATTATATTTTTCTAGAAAATTATTTCATGAAAATTATTGTTATGAAACTATTTTATGATTTTTAAATCTGTCATTTATTCATTCTGTGTTATTCCTTTTTTAAAAAATTTATTTATTTGAAGGCAGAGTTATAGACAGGCAGAGAGAGAGAGAGAGAGGTCTTCCATCCGCTGGTTCACTCCCATGGCCGCAAGAGCTGGAGCTGGACTGATCTCAAGCCAGGAGCCAGGAGCTTCTTCAAGGTCTCTCATGTGGGCGCATGGACCCAAGAACTTGGACCATCTTCCACTGCTTTCCCAGGCCTTAGCAGAGAGCTGGATTGGAAGAGGAATAGCCAGGACTCAAACCAGTGTCCATATGGGATGCCAGCTCTACAGGCATTACAGCACTGCCAGCCCCTTTCCTGTGTTATTCCTAATATTGATTATTTGTGTTCTCTGCCATCAACATTGCCAGGTTTATCCATTTTATTTAATTTTTTAAACAACCAACATTTGATTTCACTGATTAAGTCCCTCTTTTGTGTCTTTGCTTTCCACTTTATTAACATTCACTGAACTTCCTACTCTGTTCTTTCTTATTGTTGTGACTATTTCAAACTTCTTAAATTGAGTATATTTAATGCAAATGGTTAGTCTTCATTTTTCCGTATTTAAGTTGAGTGTTAAAAGCTTATGTCACTGGTTGGTTGTGACCCACAGACTTTATTGGGTAATGATCTTGTTTCATTCACTCTAAGATATCTTCTGATTGTGTTCTTTTTCTTCTTCCTGGTCTCCCAGGTGTTTGCAGGGGCCCAAGCAGTTGGGCCATTTTCCACTGCTTTGCCAGACTCGTTAGGGAGCTAGATCAGAAGTGCAACAGCCAAGACTTGAACCAGCACCCATAGGGGATGCTGGTTTTGCAGGCAGACGCTTAACCTGCTAGGCCACAGTGCTGGCCCCCATTTGTGGACATTTCTTATAGGACCTAGGGCACTGTCGCTATTCATAAATATTTTATGTGATGGGTATGTATGCTGTAGGCTAAATATGACCATGTTCACATATTGTTCTTTATGTTTTATAGGATTGCTTTTGTCTGCTTGGTCTATCAATTACCTAGCTAAATGTTGAAAATTAAGTGTATGTCAGAATGTTCTTATTTCTATATTTTGATGCTGTCATGGTATATATTAATGTATGATTGCTTTAGCAATTTTATTCCTATTAATGCCCATTTTGTGCTACATATTTGACATAAACATAGTAACAACCGCTTTAAAAAAAAAGGTTTATTTATTTATTTGATAGGCAGAGTTACAAAGAGATATCTTCCATCCACTGGTTCACCCCCTCAAATGGCTTCAATGACCAGAGCTTGGCTAGGCCAAAGCCAGGAACCAATGGTTTCTTCCAGATCTCCCATGTGAGTGCAGGGGCCCAGGGACTGGGGCCATCTTCTGCTGTCTTCCCAGGTGCTATAGCAGGGAGCTGGATCAGAAATGGAGCAGCCGGGACTCTAACCGGCGCCCATGTGAGATGCTAGTGCTGCAGGCAGCAACTTAACCTATGCCACAGCTGCAACCCAACATCAGCTTTTTTGATCAATATTTCTCTGTAATTTCTTAAGCTTGTTTGTGTCTTTATAAGGGCATTTCAAAAAGTTCTTGGAAATGGAAATAAAAGATAAGTTGATTTTGGTGACAAAAAATTGAAATCCATGCATAGTTTTTATTATTATTATTATTATTATTATATGCATTTTCCATGAACATTTTGAAGGCCCCTTGTACTTTTTTGGCTTGTCTGTTGGGGGCTCAGGGTCTTACGGGGTTCCTTAGTTTTTACAGTCTGAGTTTTTTCATAATACCTTATTCTTTTCTGTTTGAGTCTTTTACATCTTAGTCTTTTATGGATGCCTAATTTTAGAATTGTCTGATCTTTCTGCTGTACATGCCTGGGGATCTACTCCTGTTTGTTGCGCGATCCCAGTTCCAGAGTGACTCTGCCTTTGTCCCTCTCGGCCCCCCCCCCCCCCCGCCATCTCCATCCCGGAGCCAGCCTTCCTGCTGCGCCCTGGTGGTTCTGAGCCCACTGTGTGGTGTAGCTTGAACCCGGAGTTTGCCTGCAGCTCCCAAGGGTGGGACAAGATTCCTGCCCTCTCCCTGAGGAAGTGGGGCTTTGGGGTTTGGTCTTTCTTCTCCCTCTTCAATGAAGGTTGTGTCTTTCAGCGCACAGTGGCTCTCAGAGTCACCTTCTCCTTCAGCGCCAAGGGGGAGTTTCTGGTTCTGTTAGTCTGGAACTTTGCTGGCATTAGAAGACACCGAGACCGAGAGTTCAGTTAATGAATTCAAGGAGCAGGCATTTAGCCCAGCGGGTAAGATGCCTGCATCCCATGGTCAAGTGCCCAGGTTCAGTCCTGGCTCCGGCTCCCAGCTCTAGCTTCCCACCACCTGGGGAAGCAGAGGAGATGGCTCAATTACTTGGGTTCCTGGTGCCCTCGTGGGAGACCTGGGGGAGTTCCTGGCTCCTGACTCTGGCTGCTGACTTTGGTCATTGTAGGCATTTGGGGAGTGAACCAGTGGATGAAACGTTCTCTTTCCCCTCCCCTACCTTTAAATTCAAAGATTGGCAATACTAAAAACATGGGTTTTTTTCAAAAAGCTTCAGTGATGCATTTTTCTTCCTGCGCTGACTTTTTTTTCATCGTGACTATCCCCAGAGCCCCTCTCAGGAGGGTGGCTACACACCCCAACTTCCGAACCTCTCGCCCTGTTGGTCACATTCCCCTCGCATACTAGCCTGCCGCTGGACCTGGGTTTGTCCTGGTCTACAGTCTCCCGTCACTGAGCATGCTCAGAATTTACTCTGATGAAAAGAGGAGGAGGAGGAGAAAAGAGCGTCTTCAGGAGCTGCTGAAGGAGCCTGCAGTGAATTGGCCTCTACCGAGTGAAAGCCCTGAGCCCCTGAGCTCGCCGTTGTCGGGACAGGGTCGGTGGGGACACAGGGGCTGAGACTAGGAATGTCGGGAGCGCCTCCTGCTGCCTTCTGGAGCCGAAGTGCTCAACTCGCGCACTGCTGCTACCGCCCTTTCTCTCCTGTGCGCCCCCACAGGCTGCGGGTGTTGTGCAGAGATGGGATTGCCGGCCCAGAGCAGTGCGGTGTGACGTTGCGTTGTTCATTCTGCAGATGTGGCTGCACTGAGGGAAAGCTTCCACAGGCATTCGATGCTCTGCCACTTCCGGGTCTCATCGTGCTGTGTCGGTCTCTTTGTAGGGAGGAATGATCAATTGGAATCGGCTGTTCCCCCCGTTACGTCAGCGGCGGAACATAAACTTCCCGGATGGCCGGCGGTCTGAACAGCAGGCGTCCCCTCCTCTGGAGGTTTCTGAGGAGCAGGTAATCACAGCACCTCCCTCTTACCAAGCCCGCAGCTCGCCCTCCGAGAGGTTTTGGTCGGCAGCAAATCAAAGGTTGGTTTTGGAAGAAGTGACGCTCGTAAGTATAGGGATGTTCATGACTGCCGCCCTGCCACCCTTCAGAGTGACTGTGGGCCGCTGGCGGCCGTGGGTCTCAGGGCTTGCGGAAGGCGCGGGCAGGTACTGTGGTAGCTCATTTAAAGTGTTGCGCTTTCTATGTGGGGGAAATGAACGTGTTGATTCCCTTCCAAGGGTGGGGAGGGAGCGCCCCTTCTGAGTTTACCTCTGGTGCGGTTTTCACTTTTGTGTCATTTTAAACCATGTTAGTGTTTATTTACTCAAAAAGCAAGTCAGCAGGGACAGGGAGCAGCACAACACTGAAAAGAAGCAAACAATGCAGCTGCACTGGCGGTGAGAGAACAGTCACACCGCGGGGACTCATCTCTGCGGCTGGGCACGCGGCGTGCCCTCATAAAGATGGGAGGACTGCACACAGACCTTTCTGTGTCCATCTTTTTGTTTGGGAGACAGGCAGGGAAAAAGCTGTGGTCCACTGGTTCACTCCCAAATGCCCACAACAGGTGGGAATCTAAAGCCCAGAACTGGGATCTCAGTCCTGGTGACAGTAACCTTGAGCTCCCATCGCTGCCTCTCAGATCTGTGTTAGCTGGAAGCTGGGATCAGGAGCCGGAGCTAGTTAAAAATCAATAAATGGACAAAAGGAAAACCAGGCACTGCCATGTGGACGTGGGCGTGCTAACCAGAATCTTCCCCATGCGGCCAGTCTCCACCCCAACACGAACCTTACGCTCTGCTTCCTAGGTTTCTTTTTCATAGTGAGTGTGAGTACAGCTCTAAACTTATGTTTGGTGTATGATACGTATGACAGGTGAGGAAGTAAGTTGGAAGAAGGAAAATACAAATACAGAACAAGGGGAGGCAAGGAAGGGTTAGCATTAGCTGTATCAGCATTCATTCATGATTAACTGGGCATGTGTGCACATGGGTGTGTACATGTGAGTGTGTTATGTGTGTGTAAGTATGTGAGACTGTGTGTGTCTAACAGAATATGTGAGAGCGTGTGATGTGCAGCCATGTGTAAAAGTGTATGCATTTGAGTGTGTGTGTGTGTGTGTGTGTTATAAGTATGTGTGCCCTTGTTCTGACAGGAAGGAGGAACAGGCCATTTCAGGGAAACAGCTCCAGGGCCTAGGGCAAGGCAGGGCAGGGACGGCCATGACCGTGGGATGTCTTGGGCCAGGTTGTAAGGCAGAGCTCATCACCACGGGGCCTATCCTGAGGATGTTGGAGCCCACTGCAGGGATCCCCCTGGCCACCTCTGGGGTGTCCACTTTGAGCATCAGAATGAATAAGATCAGTAGTATAATGCAACCCACTGGCAGGAGAGACCCCCTAAGTTCCTACTGATAATAACAGATAAATATTTCACCAACTCGTGCGCAGGAGAAGGGAAATGCTAGATGTCACCTAATACAGAGAGCACGTTGGCACTGGAAAGTCACAGTCGTGCACCCATCATAGATAACCCAGTCGAGGGAAGGATCGTCAGTATATGGAGATGAGGCCGTTTGCATGCTTTCAAAGGATCTCCCACTAACTACAGATTTGTTGTGAAAGGAAAATAGTAAGTGCAGGGAAGAAACTGGTCAGCTCCTGGGAAGGCCAGGGAGGTCATGGGTAGCAGTCACGTTGCCTAACCTCGCCGGTTTGAGGGACATCCTGTAAAATGCGTGGCCTGTGTTTATAAAAGTACCGGTGTCACAAGCCATCGTGGAGTAAAGCATCTGGGGAGGCACGCTGCCCACTGACTCATGACCCCAGCTGGATTCTGTGGCAGGAGACGTGTGCTGCTGAGAGGCCGTGTTAGGATCAGTCGATGAAATGCATGTTAGATTCCCGGGACCTGGTGTGTACCGATTGTGGTTAAGAAAGAATATTCTTGCCCTTAGAACACACACACGCGAGTGTGCAGTGTGTGCAGCGTGTGGCTCAGGAGCAATCCGTGTGAGCTCACGCATGGGTGCCGTGTCTGCATGTGTGTCTGCATCGTGCATGCCTGTGTGAGTGTGTGTGCGTGTGTGTGTAGCGTACACAGAGAGAAAGCAACAGTGGCAAAATAGCATTGGTGGATCTGGATGAAGAATAATCAGGCGTCCTTGGTACTATTCTGAAACTTTCCGTGGTGCCCTCTCCACACACACATGGCAGTCAGCATGTCACGGCTGGCCACACCACCCAGGCCGTCACCCCTTGCCGGTCCCCAGGGTAGGCAAACAGCAGGGACACAGCAGGCCCCCCCTCCCCCGCTGCCTTCTGGATTGCAAACGCTTTTGAGCGAAACCAATCCAGCGAGCTTGCAGAACGGAGCCAGCCCTGCGCCTGAACTGAGGGCCTGGACGGCCGCCGCGGCAATTCCTTGGGGTTGGCAGGTGGACGTGGGGCAGAGTCGCTCTGTCCTGCCTTCTTTCAAGAATTTCTAGTCAGCTGTTGTCCCCCCAGGTAAGAAAATGAAGCCCAGTGACCTTGATATTTAGATCTTTGTAGTAACGTGTGAAAAAATAAGGCAATGCGTCCGATTCAGGTAGAGATTAAGTGACTGTTGACTTCGTACGACAGTGAGTCATGTTCCTCAAGCAGCCGTTAACGGGCACACGCGGTGCTCGGAGGTGAGAGGTTTCTTAGTTTGGGCACTTTGGGATAAGAGTGTCAAAGGGCAAGAACCAGGAGAGTGTGTAATTGAAGCCTGGAGGGGATTTTTCTAAATGAGTCATTTTCCCTTGACCCCCAGCATGACAGCAGTGAGGTTAACACATCCGTGCCCGTCCGCGGCAGCCTTCACCCACCCTCGCCTGTGTTGTGCGAAGCTGTGAGAACGTGACAGGTTGTTGATCTTCGGCATCTTGCTCTTTGTGTTTCTTGATTTTTCTTAGAATGGCAGTTAGAGACCATCAGGGCATTAAAGATACCAGGTTCTACACGGCTTATTAGCAGATTCGCGGCATTTCTTTACTTTTTTTTTTATTTATTTTATTTATTTGAAAAACAGAGTTACATAGTGAGGTAGAGCCGAGAGAGAGAGAGAGAGAGAGAGAGAGAGAGAGAGAGAGGGGTCTTCCATCCACTGGTTCACTCTCCAGATAGCCGCATCGGCCAGAGCTTCGCCAATCCGAAGCCAGGAGCCAGGAGCTTCTTCTGGGTCTCCCACACCGGTGCAGGGGCCCAAGGACTTGGGCCATCTTCTACTGCTTTCCCAGGCCATAGCAGAGAGCTGGATTGGAAGAGGAGCAACCAAGGCTAGAACTGGTGTCCATATGGGATGCTGGCACAGCAGGCCGCAGCTTTAACCCACTGTGCCACAGCACCAGCCCCTCGGCATTTCTTATTGTGGATGCTGTAGAAGATAAGAAAGGTATAAAGGAACAGGTCTTGCCCTCAAGGTGTTTACAATAAAAGCTAAAAATGTATAGAATGTACAGTCTCTTGGTTAGCTTGTTAATGCTAATCCCTATTTGTTAATAACATGTTAAGATAGCTTGAGTTAACTTTTTTTAAAGATTTTATTTATTTATTTGAAAGGTAGAGTTATAGACAGCGAGAGGGAGAAACAGAAAAAGGTCTTCCATCCGCTGGTTCACTCCCCAAATGGCTACAATGGCCAGAACTGTGCCGATCCAAAGCCAGGAGCCAGGTGCTTCTTCCTCATCTCCCTTGTGGGTGCAGGGACCCAAAGACTTGGGCCATCTTCTGCTGCTTTCTCAGGCCACAACAGAGAGCTGGATTGGAAGAGGAGCAACCAGAACTAGAACCGGTGCCCATATGGGATGCTGGCGCTGTAGGCGGAGGATTAACCTATTGCATCACAGCACCATCCCCTTGAGTTAATTTTTTATGCTTAACTTGCAAATATATTTCTATTTTATTTAAGTAACAGAGTCATATAATTTTAATACCTTAAGAAACTTCCTAATTTTTCCAACCAAGAAAAACAGAAATATTTGAGTTTTTTCTACTATAAGCAAGCATTTTGGGAATTTTAACAAGAGTTCTTCAAGAAAACCTAGTGGATGAGAAATGTGTACCATATATTTTTCTTTAAAGGTTTATTTATTTAGGGGCCAGCGCCGTGGCACAGTAGGTTAATCCTCCACCTGCGCCGCTGGCATCCCACATGGACATCGGTTCTAGTCCCAGCTGCTCCTCTTCCGATCCAGCTCTCTGCTGTGGCCTGGGAAAGCAGTGGAGGATGGCCCAAGTGCTTGGGCCCTGCACCTGCATGAGAAACTCAGAAGAAGCTCCTGGTGCCTGACTTTGGATCGGTGCAGCTCCGGCCGTTGCGGCCAATTGGGGAGTGAACTATCAGATAGAAGACCTTTCTCTCTCTCTCCCCCTCTCAATGTCTATAACTCTACCTCTCAAATAAATAAATAAAATTGAAAAAAAAAGATTTATTTATTTGAAGAAAGATCTTCCATCTGCTGGTTCACTCCCCAAATGGCCACACAAGTCAGCACTGGGCCAGGCCGAAACCAGGAAACTCATCCGAGTCTCCCACATGGTGCAAGGGCCCAGGCATTCAGGTCATCCTCTGTTGCTTCCCCAGGAGCGTGAGCAGGGAGCTGGATCAGAAGTGGAGCAGCCAGGACTCGAACCGGGGCTCAAGTAGGATGCTGGTACTGCACCGCAATGTGGCCCCTATGCCGTATATTTTAGAAACAGAACATTCTGAGAAAGAGCCTGTGTCCATTAGTAATTTAACATCCAGCCTTAGACATCTTTTGTTGCCTTTTTTCCTTTTGCTATTTGGGCTCTTACTAACTTTCTGTATTTTTAATTCATTAAAGTGCACTCCTGTTTTTCTGTGAATTGGCCCATAGCAGCTTTGCCAATTCATCATCTCTTTGCTGTCCTGGCCCCTTTTACAAACATGCCAAAGCATAGGCAGCTGGCACTGTGGTTAAGATGCCAGGTGGGTTGCCTGCTTCCCATGTCAGAGTTCCTGGCTCGTGTCCTTGCTCTGTTTCCAGTTCCAACTTTCTGCCAATGTGCACCTGGGGGGCAACAGGTGATGGCTCAAGTCCTTGCATCTCTGACGACATCCACATGGGAGACCTGGAAGAGTTCCTGGCTCCTGGCCTCAGCCTCACCCAGCCCTTGCTGTTGGTGGCATTGGGGGGGGGGGGGGTGAACCTGTGGATGCGTGATCATTTCTATCTCTCTTTCTCTCTGTATGTGTGAGCCTATCAAATAAATTAAATTCGTAAATAATTTTTTAAAAAAGCGAACATTCCAAGAAGGTGGTTGTCATGGAGGCAGCTGGTGCAAGTGCCAAGCCGTGTTGTGTGCCCCAGCTACCCAGACCTAGCCAGCGACAGTCAGGATGGCTGAAGGCAACCCTGAGAAGCCAAAGGGCCAGGTGTCTGCTCCTGCCTTCTTTGTGCAGAGAGGAACATGGGAAGACAAACGCAGAGGTCTCTGTCAGGTTTGCAGGGCTGCAAGTGCTTCCGGCCGGTGAAGAACAGCATCTGAGACAGAGAAGTCTGAGTCTGATAAGGCCAAAGCAGATAAAGCCTTCCGTGATGATGAAACGAAGGGTGATTGCCCAGGCTGGGGGAGCGCTTGGCAGGAGAGACCCTGATGCCCCCAGGCCACTGTCTGCCCCCTTCCTCTTCTGTTAGGAATCCCACCCCGTGACTGAATCCACAGCCCCTCGCTGCTTTATTAACATCAGGGCGGCTGGGGGAGCTGGGAATAACAAGTATCCGTGAGAAGCAGCCTTGCTGTTGGGCTGCTAGGCTGCAGAGCTGCTGGCCCGGGACCAGTAGCACATTGCTGACTCCGAGTCTGAAAGGGAAGTTGGGTGGTTCAAAGGGCCCCACCCAAGATGCTTAGGAAAGGTAGAAGAGGAAGACAAAGACAAGGAGGAGGAGGAGAATGAACAAAGAACTGTTTGTTCTCTTTAGTTGGCATGTACCAAGTTACGCTTCCTCCTCCGGTGCCAACCGTGAGGCATCGTGGGTCAGGAGCCCAGCAGGAGGGGATGAGGAGAGAGCGTTGTATTTCTTTGGGTGTTCCGGGCCGGTAGGGCATGAGAGGGGGCACAGGGGTGACTGCACCAAGCGGCCCTCCCCGCCTCGCAGTCCAGTTCTAAGATGGCGGCTGCAGGAGATGTCACCGTGACTTTCGAAGAT
Organism: Oryctolagus cuniculus; assembly: GCF_051225735.1. Taxonomy (NCBI): domain Eukaryota; kingdom Metazoa; phylum Chordata; class Mammalia; order Lagomorpha; family Leporidae; genus Oryctolagus; species Oryctolagus cuniculus. Next base: position 13,209,365 of record NC_142875.1, on the reverse strand, counting down.
CAACAAAAGATAAACAAGTTTGCAAGGAATAAGAGTAGACTCACAGAACCAAAGGAAGAAGTAGAAGTAAAAAAGAAGCGACTCCAACATTTAGAAGATGCTTGTGACGACATCATGCTTGCAGAGGACGACTGCTCAATGATTCCTTATCAGATGGCTGACGTTTTCATCAACCAGTCGCAAGAAGAACAAGGAAATATTCGAAGAGGCAAAGAAAAATTTGCAAGAAGAAATTGACGCCTTAGAATCCAGGATGGAATCAATTCAGCAGGTGTTAGCACATTGGAAAGTTCAGTTATATGCAAAATTTGGGAGCAACACAAACCTTGACACTGATGAAAGTTAAACATTTATAAAAATTTTTAAATTTGTTTAACAAGTTTGAATATTGTTAAAAAAATGTTGAAAAAGGAGTGTGCCAAAACTATGGGCGATTCAGTATACTTTTCAATAATCAAATGTGCGCAAATGTCCACCACTTAAACATATCTGTTACCTACCCAAGGTGAGTTAGCGGAAATCAGAGACCTCACCAGAAGCTGTTGTTAGAAGAGGAATATTTATTTGCAGCCAGTAAGGAGCCGCAAGGAACCACTTGCAAAGAGGGAAAGATTCCCAGAGCAGGGGAGAGCAGGCACCTCTTACGTCACCCGGGGAGTGAGTGTCTGAAAGGGGAGGTTTTGCTGTTAGACATAGAGGCAGGTGTGAGCTCCCTCGGGCATGGCGTGGGAACACGCTCTCCCAGAGGTCATGGGAGAGATGAGGCTCAGCTCCTCCTGGGGCAGACATCTTAGCATTTGCATGAAAATTAAGCAAAGTTCAGGATGCGTATTTGGTATAGCCATGAAGATGCCTCCCAGGACACCCTCATCCCATTCAACCTCCACTCCGGTTCCAGCTTCCTGCTAATGTGCACCCTGGGAGACAGCGAGTGGAGATAGTTCAAGTACTTGAGTCCCCGCTCCCCATGGGAGAGGCCTACATTGAGTTCTTGGCTCCTGGCTTTGTCCAGCCCAGCCCCAGCTCGTGCAGGCATGTGAGGAGTGAGACTGTAGACTGCAGATCTCTTTCTCCTTCTCTTCGCCACCAAAAATAAACATTTTTAACGAATTAAATAACGTGTAATTTTTGGACATTCCCTGACCCACCTGTGCGGGGTTCCTCCTGTGGCAGAGTTCCAGCCACCTCACTGTGGCTAGAGACTCATCACTCCCTGGAACGGAACTGAAAACAGCTTGGCAGGCTGCAGGTGCTTTGGAAGCGCTAGGGCTTGGAGTTGGAAATGAGTCAAGACAGACTTCAGAGCTGCTCGGGGCATTCGCCAGTGACAAAACCATTGTTCTGTTTCTCTCTTCTCTGCTTTTCTTCTTTTTCATTTTCTCCTAATCAGGTATTTTTTTAAAATATTTATTTATTTATTTATTTGAAAGGGAGAGATAGATAGAAGGAGAGAGAGAGTTTTCCATCTGCTGGTTCATTCTACAAATGGCCACAATGGCCAGGGGTAGGCCAGGCCAAAGCCAGGAGCCAGGAGCTTCTTCCGGGTCTCCCATGTGGGTACAGGGGCCCAAGCGCTTAGGTATCTCCTGCTGCTTTCCCAGGTGCATTAGTGGGGAGCTGGATTGGAGGCTGAACAGGTGGGCCTTGAACCGGCACCCATATGGGATGCTGGCATTACAGGCAACAGCGTAACCTTCTGTGCCACAGCACCAGCCTCGAATTGGGTATTTTTTATATACCCATACTCAAAACTAACAAATAATGCAATTTTGTCACATGTGCTTCCAAATGTTTTTTTTAAATGAAAGTGGGGGACTCGCCATGGTTGTCTCTTGTGAATGACCTTTCAGGTCAGATCAGAGTGGCTGGTGGGACAGAGCACTGCTGGGAGAGAAGCTGACGCTGAGGAGGCCCAGCATGCGCCAGCACCATGGCTCTAAGGAACCGGGGCAGGGTGTTTAACAGGAAATGACATCACCGGGGTTCCCTGGAGGAGTGGTGAGCTGGGAGGAGAGGCATTTCAGCACCGGCACACCTCTGCCCGGGGACCGTGGTGCAACTGGGCGCTCAGAAGACTTCACCTCTTGGTGCATTCAATGGGGTGCTTGTAACACAAGACAGCCCAAGTGCAGCCCGAGGGTACTCGTGTACCCTGAGATTTCCGTCGGCCCCTGGAGAGAGAGAGTGGCCCACAAGGGACGTCCAGTCTTGGCTGAGAAGTAGCAGACTGTGCTCAGGATTGGAGAAGCTGAATCTTCCTAGCTCTTCTCGTCTCTTCTCAGCTCGAGTGTCCTTGCCACCGTCTCTTAGAAGCCCGCCTAAACTCTAAAACGCTGGCCTTAGAAAGCTGTGCCCGCCTGGCCAGGGGTCCATGGGTGTCCCTCGCAGAAGGCGTGTGTTCACTCGTGACGGGATCAAGGGTTGCTGTAGGCCAGCTCTTGGAGCCTCCAAGTCCAGGGGGTGGGAGTGTTTCCTGATGAGGCACCAAAGGCTCTTGGGTGGCAGTCAAACAGCCCAGCAGCTTTCGAAGGGTGCTCGCAATGACACAGCCCAGGACGCACCCAGGATCTACTGAGTACTGCCACATCCCTGACCCCGACGCTGCACCCTGTGAGGGCCTGAGCAGGCCAGGGGCTGTGGGGGGGAAGGAGGCACCGTGGGCCCCGCCGGGATCTGCAGGGTGACGTCGCCTCCGTGTCGGGGGCGGCTGACGTGGGAGGTCACAAGTGCCGGGAGTGACGGGCGGGGGGAACAGGTCAGGATGTGCGTGTGACCCTGTTACTAAGAAAGAGCAGCCCAGCTGGGGATCAGGTGGCGGCTGTTTGAGGTGGCCATTGCTTTCTGCTAGCATCAGAATTTAGGAAGTAAGAACCCCAAAACCATTTGTTTTTGATACCCAGAGCTAAAGGGAAGTTAAAGAAAACCACAGTCTTTGAAGAGGGCCCTCAGGGGCGAGGTGCGCTGGGGGCTGCTGGGACTCCGGAGAGAAGGTGCTGCCGTGCGTGTGCGGGGGCCGCTGCGCGGTGAGCCCGAGAGTACACGCCGGGGCCGCCGCTGCCCTGAGTGAACGTGGCGGAGACGTAGAGGCACGGGCCGGTCCCCCCAGGAGGCTGACGTCCTTCTTAATTAAACGGAGAAGGGGAAGCCGGTGCGGATTTCTCTCCGTCTCTGTGGGGTTTTTCCCTCGTTCAGCGTGTTCTCCCTTTGAAAAGCTTCATAGCGGAAAAATACATCCCACACCTTCTCTGGAACGCGTCAGCTGATGGTGACGGCACTGTTCCCGGCTGCCTTCCCCGGCCTGGGGTCAGCCGGTGGCGGGCTGTGTCACACTGGGCCTGCAGCGAGCGCCGTTGACGAAAAGCAGAGTGGCCGTCTGCTCCTGGGGGCACTGGGACATGACCACACGCACAGGGGCCCCAGTGCCAGCCGCCCCGCGGCGTCCGAGCAGCAGCGTTCTCTCCAGGCCGGAAACCTGGCTCAGGGGTCCATTTGCGGCCGTTTACATCCCTGGGTGTATACGAATAAGTAGATGTGCAGGAGAGACGTCCAGAACCCTGCTGGGCAGCGACCCCCGTGGCTGGCTTCCCGATGAAGCGAGCGGATGGGCTCGGTCAGGTGTGGGGCTGCAAAGCAAGCTGACCTTTCGTCTCACGTTCTGTTGTGATGCCCTGACATGGCCCGAGGGGGTGGAAGGAAAGAGCTTTCAGGGAATTCTGTGGGGCGCTTTTTAAATTTTCCAAACAGGGCTGCGAGTGAGTCAGGGCAGCGCCGGGAGAGGTGCAGGGCGCGTGGCCTCACATGGGTGCCACCCCGCACTTCCCGGAGGTCCCCTCCCGCGTCTTCCCGGCTTTGCCAGGGCGTCCTCGGGATGCATACCTGTCGTGTACAGCCCGTGCGTGGCCAGGCTCCACCACAGTCCTGGTGGCCGGCCTCTCCCGGCCAGAACCCAGAGCCCGGAAGCCTGCTGACGCCTGGGACACGAGTCCTGCGTGCTCACCTTGGCCTTGCCAGAGGCTGGGTCCTGGGCTCCTGGTTTCAACACATCCCAGGCCTGGCTGTGGCCGGCATTCAGGGAGAGAACCAGAGACTGGAAGATGTTTGTTCGCTGTCCACCCCTGCCTTTCAAGTAGATGAAAGGAATACATCAGCCTAAAATGAGGATGACTGAGATGAGGCATTTGTATTGGCTGCATATGGCAAGCGCTGGCAAGTTTCTACCCATTACAGTTTTGTAGACATCACGTTTCACACTGAAATGACAATTAGTTGGGTTTTGCCCTCCCAGGAAGCACCATGAGGCCCGGTGGAGTCGCAGCCTACCGGCGTGTCCTCAAGCTCTGCTCTGTGTTTCCAGGTGGCGAGGCTCATGGAGATGGGATTTTCCAGAGGTGATGCCTTGGAAGCCCTGAGAGCTTCAAATAACGACCTCAACGTGGCCACCAACTTCCTGCTGCAGCACTGACGGGCCCAGGCCCGCCCCGGGACCGCCCTGCCCAGTGACAGTGGTGTGGTCCCCACCACGCGCTGCTGGGGAGAAGGTGGCCCCACTGCACCGTCCTTAACTGCGAGATTGTTACTGTTTTAGTATCAAAATAAGTTTGCCATTAAATTAGCATGTATTTTCTATCTTTATTTGTCTAGTTTTTTTTCTTTTAATGGGCTTAGTTTGAAGAATCACCACTCACTCCCTGAGTGTTTAAAAGTGCATCAAGGCCGGCGCCGCAGCTCACTAGGCTAATCCTCCGCCTTGCGGTGCCGGCACACCAGGTTCTAGTCCCGGTCGGGGTGCCGGATTCTGTCCCGGTTGCCCCTCTTCCAGGCCAGCTCTCTGCTGTGGCCTGGGATTGCAGTGGAGGATGGCCCAAGTGCTTGGGCCCTGCACCCCATGGGAGACCAGGAGAAGCACTTGGCTCCTGCCATCGGATCAGTGTGGTGCGCCGGCCGCAGCGCACCAGCCGCGGCGGCCATTGGAGGGTGAACCAACGGCAAAAGAAGACCTTTCTCTCTGTCTCTCTCACTGTCCACTCTGCCTGTCAAAAAAAAAAAAAAAAAAAAAGTGCATCAAAGCAGCTGGTTTGTGCAGGCAGCCGGAGCACGCCAGGGTGGGGCCCACCCCAGTAAGCCCCGCCCACTTGTGGGGCAGGTGGCTGTGTTCAGAGAGGATCTATCACACAGTTCTTCATGACCCGCCTTAATTGCTGTTTGTCTCTCTCAGACTTGCTCCCAAAGCCCAGGGGCTTGTCATTATCCACACCTCCCAGGGATGAGGGAGGAGCGAGGAGCTAAGGCCCAGTCCGCTTCCCTGCAGCCTGTCCAGACGGGAGGCTCGCTCCCGAGTCCGTCCCGCCCCGAGCAAAGAACACTGGTAGTGAGCCAGCACCACTGGACGTTCTGGAACTCTCTGTGACACTTACCAGGGGCCGCTTTTGCTCAGATTATCCAGTTGGTCACTCAGGCTGGGGTTGGAACGGGACAGAGGGAAAGAGCTGAGCAGGCTGCTGGCCCGGAGCTCTGCGCTGCCCAGCAGGAACAGAGGGGAGGGGCCTCGCCCGACCCTGTGCCTGCTGCCGAGCCGGCCCCCTGGCCCCTTCCACTCACGGCCGGCTCCCCTGGCAGCAGGGTGGCCCTGGACCCCAGACCCGGAGGCAGTGCAGGGGGCCGGCAGGGGCGAGGCCAGCTTCACGGGGCAAGGGAGGCTGGAAAGGGGGCCACCCGCTGCGATGGCCGCAGCCCGAGCAGCTGTCCGGTTCGGCACAAGGAGCAGGGCCCATCAGGCTGATGCGGGTTTGGATGTGTGGCACTTGCAACGAGAGGTTGACGTGTTCTGTCTTGCAGTGCACATTAGACGCAGCTCAGTAAGATGTCCTTCCTCCTCAGCTGCACGGTCCCCACCCCCAGAGAATTCCCACCGCTCGTCTTTCTTCAGAAGCCGGTGCTTTTTGAGGGAAGTGCCGCTGCTCCTGGAGGCAGCCCTGCACGGGGTCTGCCAGGCCCCGCGGGGCCCCTGAAGCTGGAGCCCGGGGGGCCTGGGCGGGGCTTGGTGGGGCACGGCAGGGCTCTCCCTTGGGCCAGCAGGGCCAGGGGGTTGCCTAGTGGGGACTGAAGGGTTTTCTGGGAACCCCGCTGGCCCAGTCTCCAGCATCCTACCCTCATTCCCTGACCAAGGTGTGTGCACTCTGAGGAGGGGTGCGTGGACCACGGTGGAGGCAGCTGGAAGTCCACCCCGGGTGCTTCCCATGCCAGGAGCCACAGGCATAGAACAACCGTGTGTGAGAAAACACCATCCCCTCTGCCCTTCGTCTTGCGCTCACCAGGCTGTTCCCCGGCTTGGTCGCCAGGGGCACGTGCTCCGTGCCTGACTGGGGGTCCCCATCGCTGGCCCACTCTTGCTTCCTGCAATGTGGGTTTTGAATCCTCAAGAACAGCCAACCCTGTTGTTTAAGACACCGGGAAATCTGGGCTGTGCACCCCAAAGGAAGACCTTGTGCTGGAGAGACATCCAGAGTGGGGCGGCAGTGACCCGGCCGCCTCCCTTCCCTTCCGTTAAAATCGCTGCGGCTTTTGGCTGTGCCCGTGCAAACAGATCGGACTTCAATTCTAAGCAAGCAGATTCCAGACTGTGCAATGAGAAAGGAACTGGGGAAAACCAATCTGTGACAACCCCCGGCCCCATTCCAAATTTAGAAACTCCTGCTTCTCGAGTCCCCATTCATAAACCCAGACGGAGTTGGGGATTTAAAAAGTAAACATTTTAGAGAAGTTGAGCACAAAATTGTGAGTGCATTCCGGTGTCAACCAGCATGTCCTGAGTCCCGGTGTATGTGTCTGCAGTTGTTGAATTCAAGTGGAAATAGTCACGACCCTGACCTTCAGAGCTTGGTCTAAAGCAGGTGTCTCAGTGAGGTGTAACATGCGGGAATCCGAAGGTGGCCCCCCCAACCCAACCCCAACAGCCCCTGGAGCAGCCTCCTCGTACGTGTAGAGATGGACCACGGGCACCGGAGTAGCGTGTGGCTCGGGCTGCAGTGTTGGTCCTGAAATGGAGATCTTGCACCTGAGAAAAACTGCCAGAACCCTCTGTGTTAGGACCCCGCCCTGAAGACAGCCGCGTCACAGGTGCCGCCACCGCCCATAGGGTGGGGCTTCAGGCCAGAGAGGGGGTGGGGAGCGGCCCTGGACGTGGAGGTCGGGATGTGGCAGGAAGGAGGAGTTAACAGTGGGACCTGGAGGGAGGGGCTGGGCAGGAAGGGAAGGGCCCACGTGGAGGCTCGGGCTCGAGCAGAAGAGCGAGGAAGAGCCCGCGACAGACACCCCGAGCTGCTTGCCCCGCAACCACAAGAGGGGCCCTGGAGACGCAAACCCAAACCCAGCAGCTCCCTGGGCATCGCGGAGGCTCTCCCCAACGGCCAGACCAGCTTGCAGGGCCTCCAGCTCCGCCACAGCAAGACTCCGTGGCGGCTCCGGGGTCACGTGACTCCCAGCAGGCAAAGCAGAGGAAACTTCCAGTGGCCTCTGCACGCCCCGCCCAGGCGGGAGTCTCCACCCGGCTTCTGCCTGCCCCACCCCGCCTGACGAGCCCAGGGCAGCTCATAAACCCAAGGATGCACAGGTTCCACCTGGAAGAGAATGCTGATCCCAGCTAAGCCCGTGTCAGAGGAGGAGCCGAGAGAACTTGGCCGCCAGGGCTGTAGCACACAGGCCAGCGCACTCAGCCCCCGCGGCACCGTCCCTCAAGGGCCACGCTTGGCAGGGGGAAGAGAGACAGCCCTGGGCTGGAGCTGCAGACGCCCCTGGGGCTGTCCTGGTCCCACGTCATGCCCAGGAGCACCGGTGGCCCCTTCTCGTGGACCCCTGTGAGACAGGGTACGGGGTGGGGGACCCGCTAATACCAACCTCTGTTCACAGGGAAGACACAGGTCCAGCCCCCAGCCCGGGCCTGGGAGACAGCCCTGCCTTTCTCAGAGCTCACCCATGGATGCCGATGCTTTCCGGAAGATTCCTGTTAGTCCCCAAACCATGGCCCGCCAAGGCGGGTGGGTAGCCTAGAGAGGGGCCCAGCCAGGCTGCCCCTCACTTAAATACCGTGTTGCCGGGGCTTGTGGTTTGGTGGGAGTTAGACCCCTTCAGTCCCCTGCATGCCCTCCTGGCCTGGCCGGGTGGGGGTCAGGAGCTGCTTCAGTGATGCACGGGTGCTGGCTGCTGGCGGCAGGGCTGCAGGAGGATCCTTGCTGGGTCTTGCAGTCTGGAGTCTGCAACCAGCCCCAGGCATCTGGGGGACGCCCGCAGGAACCTGAGCCAGGTGGGACCCATGGTGCATGCGGACGGGCAGCCCAGAGAGCCTAGCGAGGCCAGGGTCTCACTGCTGAACGCCGCCAGGCACCGAAGGCTGCACACAGCGGCACGGGTCGAGCGCTAGCCCAGCTGCGTCAGCTGAGCCCGGGGTGCCGGAACGCCTTTGGAGAGCCAGGAAGTGAGGTGCCTCCAGGGGCAGCCGCCGCTGTTTTCATACATTTGGCTCCTGGGCTGGGCAGAGTGCAGAAACAGCACCCATGTGCCGGTATCGTAAATATGTTGCTTTAATTTAAAATAAGACAATGTGATCCATTTGCTAATCTTCCTGTGCGGATGTGGCCAGGGCCTTAAAAAAAAAAAAAAAAAGACCATTCTGCTGGTTAGGCGTTTGGGTGGTCTTTCACAGTCCACACACCCCAGGGCCCTGTTAGTGAGGTCAGGTATGGATTCCAGTGTGGGAGTTCCAATGAGAACAGGTGGGCCCTAGTCTTTCCTGGTGGCTGCCCGCATGGCCGTTTCGACCACAGGTGTGGCTTTGTTAGCAATTCACTTTTATCAGACTTTCCAGAGTGTTCAACTCAGTTCTTATAACAGCTGCTCTGGAAGCCGGCACTGTGGTGCAGCGGGTTAAGCCATCACCTGTGATGTGCCAGCATCCCATACGGGCACCAGTTCATGTCCTGGCTGCTCCACTTCCTTTTTTTTCTAAAGAATTATTTTATTTATTTGAAAGATGGAGTTACAGAAAGAGGTAGAGCCAGAGAGAGAGAGAGAGAGAGAGAGGTATTCCATTCCACTGGTTCACTCCCCAAATGGCCACAATGACCAGAGCTGCGCTGATCCAATGCCAGGAGCCAGGAGCTTTTTCCAGGCCTTCCACACGGGTTCAGGGGCTGAAGCCAGGAGTCTGGAACTCTATTTGGGTCCCAGGGCTCCAAGCACTTGGGCCATCTTCCACTGCTTTCCCAGGCCATAGTAGAGAACTGGATCAGAAGAGGAGCAGCTGGAACTCAAACCAGCACCTGTATGGGATGATGGCACTGCAGGCTGGGGCTTTAACCCACTGCGCCACAGTGCCAGTCCCTGCTCCACTTCCAATCCAGCTCCTTGCTAATGTGCCTGGGGAAGCAGAGGAAGATGGCCCAAGTGCTTGGAGCCCTGGGACCCAAATAGAGTTCCAGGCTCCTGGCTTCAGCCTGGCCTGGCCTTGGCCATTACAGCCATTTGGGGAGTGAACCAGCAGATCTTTAACAAAGTAATAATTAAGAAGAGCAGAAGCCACTCATTCTCACCTCTGTATTTTGTCGCTTTCGAAGCACGTGTTAGCATGTAATTTGAATGCCAGTGCATGGGGACTGACCACAGGCCTGCTGGGGGAGCGCTGGCTGTGGACCAGCTGTGCCGCCCACGAAACTCGCTCCAGGCGCTGGGACAGAAAAGTGGAGAATGTGGCTCACATTGGCAGAGTCAGGAAAGAGGCCCCCCCAAAGGGCAGCTTTAAGAAGTTGGGGACCTCGGCCCTGATTTCTTCCCCTGCTTTCCAGATGGGCTCCCCAGACCTCACTAAACTTGAACAAACGAGTAGCAGCACCTCCCAGCTCCTGGTGCCAAGAACAGGGACTTGGGGGGGGGCTCCTTGCCCAACTCCCCAGCTGCTGCTGTCTGCACACCAGGGGGCAGGGCAGGGCCCCCACCAAGCAGGTCTGAGACAGCTGCTCATCAGCACCTAAACCAGGTCTCCTTGTTCTGGCTTGGTCCTCCACTCTCCCCTCCCTCCCACTGCCCTCCTCTCCCCCACCCCCCCTTTCCAGGATTCTGTGTTGATGTGGCTGCCAGGACACATCAGCAGCACCAGCAACAGCTTGGGAGGCAGGCCACCTACACAGAACACACACACGCGTGCGCACACACACGCCACTAAAGACGTATGCCAAAACCACGAACGCACGGGGAAATCCGGGCTCCGGCAGACTTGCAATCAAGGCCATCAGAGCTGGATGGGACGTCAGAGTGCCCCCACCGCTCCCACGAAGCCTACCTTCAGAGCCCACAGTGACTCCCAAGGCTAACTCAGCCCCAGGTCTGGCAGGCGGGGGGGTCACCAGGAATTTGGCCTCTACCTCCCTGCCCACCCTGGGAGCTGCCTGGTTTTACAGGCTGTGCCCCGGGAGGCACACCTCCAACTCTGTGGGTGTGGCTCCTGCTGGCCTCTGTCACATCCTCAACTCACACCAGAACTCTGTGTGACTTTGAAAGATGAGCCAGGGGCTGGCGCTGTGGCGTGCGGATAAAGCTGCCACCTGTGCACTGGCATCCTATGTGGGCGCCGGTTCAGGACCTGGCTGCTCCACTCCCCATCCAGCTCCCTGCTTGTGGCCTGGGAAAAGCAGGGGAAGATGGCCCCAGTGCTTGGGCCCCTGGGACCCGGATGGAGTTCCAGGCTCCTGGCTTCAGCCTGGCCCAGCCGTGGCCACTGCAGCCATCTGGGGAGTGAAGCAGCAGATGGAAGATCCTCTTTCTAACTCTGACTTTCAAATAAATAAATAAATAAGGGAAGGAGGGAGGGAGGGTGGGCTGTCGCTCCCCCTCTTCGTGGAGGAACGACACAGGACCCTGCGCTGTTCTTTTGTCTGCTCGGCCCTCCCCGGGTTCGCTGCTGGTTCTTCCCGGGTTGGCTACCGTCCCTTCCACCTCCGTGGAAGGGCGGTTCCCCCTGCCACTTTCCCCACTTCCGCAGGGGAGCGGCACACCGCCGGCCGGCTCTCTCGGGGGCTGCTCAGGTGTTCCTTCAGATAGATGTTCCTGGTGCATGTTGTCTCTCTCCTCCTTTATAGTCCTCTTCCACCAATCCCAACTCTGCTACCCACACGCCGAGTACGCTGCTCTCCTCCAATCAGGAGCAGGTCCTGCTGTTTATTGGTTGAACTGGAGGCAGCTGTGTAGAAGCTGTTTCCTCCTCTCCCAGCGCCATATTGTGGGAGAGCAGATGCATAGAATAAGTCTTAATTCCAGTAACAGTCTAGTCCGAGTTGCTCCCCACAGTGGGCCAGGGCTCAAGCACAAGGTAGACTGAGACTCCTACAAGCCAGCTGAGCACGGGACCACAGGCCAGGAGCCGGGAGAGTCCCTAGGCCCTGGGGTTGGCTCTATGAGAAATTGGCCGATACGGTACAATGGCCACGGTCCTGTGGGCACAGGACACACAACGGCCCAGGCTCGCGGACCAGCATAAATGCCACACCCGTTTCAGTTGTCACATAGAGCTGGCCCCTGAAAATGCCTGCAGAAATGAGTGGGAAAGAAAACACTGCCTTATACAGCGGTCACGCAGTGTGCCTGAACACAGGCGTGTGGGTACACACACAGAGGGCTCCTCGCTCCCCCGGGGCCAGCGCCTGTCCCCCTGCAGAGCCAGAGCCACAGAGCCTGGGCCATGGCTCCGTGCAGTCCCAGGCCCTGCGCCCTGGAACTGTGGGGAGCTTCGGCATCGCAGAGCTCCACTTGGCAGAGTTTGACGAATAGCGAGGGACCAGGGCACCTGTGCCAGGGGCCATGCGTGTTGCCAGAGATGCGACTTTGTGCCTCGGGGTCAGCAGGCCCCAGGGTGGCGTGGTCCGTCCTGGAGCCAGGACCTGCTGTGCCCGGGGCATTCTCTGCCTCCGTGCCTGTCCCATTCGCAGTCATTGGTGAAGTGAGAGAAAACTGTAGCGAAAGCCGAGCCACAGTTACCTTGGGGCACGCGGTGGTGCCCAGGAAGTAATGGCACTCGGGGAACTGCACTTCCTGGAGACAGCCCGGAGCCGGTAGGAGCAGCTGAGTCTCCAGGAACTGGATGTGAAACCTCCCTTCTTCAAATGCCAAGTGACTGATGTTCTTGGAAGCCATCACGCACCCCTCCCAGAAATGGTACCGTGCCCAGGGGCGTCGCCCCCAGACAGGCTCAGCCCCGGTGCCTGCCCTGTGTTGCCTTGGACTGAGAGCCGGCCTCTCTTGGCCGTCACCGTGGCCTTGAATGAAGGCCCCCTGCCTCGCAAGCTTGGTGACTTCGGCTTTGAGGCGTTCCCCCACAGATCTGTGGTTGCAGAAGCTGGTCACTGGAACAGGGCTGATTGATGGCGCCTCCAAAGCTACTGTTGTTGGCGAGGACTGCTGCGGACCAAGGAGGCTACCAGAGGTCTGAGTCCACGCCACAGCCAGGTGGGCAGGGCTGCGGTGTGGCCTGAGTCGCTGTCAGCGGCCAGCCCATTCCACAGCACCTGGGCGTGATTCTACAACCTCCTCTCTGCCCTTTCTCCCCTTGCTGCTCCCACTCCTCCTTCCCCGATTCCTGGGTCTCATCCCCAGTCCATGTCACAGGTAGCACAGAGCCCCTCCCCACCCCATCTCTGCCCCAAATCCAAATAACAGCCCCCCCCACACACACACACACACATATACTAAGGTCTGTTCTTCCTGCCTTCCATGTCTATTCCACTTATCCTCAAAGCCCACCCAAGCGTGGCGTGGCCACAACAGCCACCCCATGGGCAAGCCCCACCACAGGCTCAGAGCTACCCCTCCCACTTGCCCCATGCTGATCCAGGCACCCAGCTCTGCCTCTCCTGTGAGGGGACAGGCACTCGGCCCGGGTCTGGTGTTACAGATGAAGCAGAGAATTTGGGGGAAACAGCAGGGCCGGCACAAAGCCCCCTCCTTCAGGGAGAAGCTAGAATTCACCTTGACAAAGTCTCAATTCTGCCAGCTGGGTTCTGGCCCCCACCCAGTCACCTCCTCCTCCCCTCTCCTTGCTGCCAGTGTCACCTTCCACTTCCTGCAAGGAGGTGGACACTCCAGTCCCTACCTGCGCTGTCCCACCCTCTGCGAATCTCCAGACCCGATGTTCTCAGGACAGGACCACCACGTGGATCGCACCGTCCTCAGCTCCTGCTCCGGGCACAGCAAGGAGCTTTACAAACACCCACGTCCAAGTCCCCTCTCCTACAGCCCTGCCTGCTGTTGTCCTGGCCAGCAGTCCTCAGGCTGGGGCGTGGCGCAGAGCACTGGCCTGCAGCCCCGGTGGGGTGGGGGGTGGCTCAGCAGGTCCAGCTGG